>NC_073306.1:48906129-49021129 GCF_027595985.1 Sorex araneus | reverse complement strand
AAGTCTTCACAGCCACCTGCTAAGCAGCTCAGGAAATCTCTCCAGGCCTCACTGCCTACCTTCTACCTCCAATCCCTGCTCTCCTCTCAAGCTGTTGCTGTTGGTTTCAAATCAGTTAATCAGTCATATACACTCTAAGCCCTCATGTACTATGCTACTCCCACACTGATACAGCGAGCTGAACTCTCTGACTTGAATGAGCTTCCCTGAAACCTTTCTATGCTGGCTTCTTGGTTTATGTCCTGTGCTCAGAGGAGTTCTAATACTCTAGAATGTCCAATTTTTTTTTTCACTGCTCTTGACTCCTGGGGGTGGGGGGTCTGATGATTTGTTGCCTTGTTTACTAGACTGTCTCCTCCCAAAATAACAATTCCGTGAGGTCAGAGACCTTGCTTCATGCTCATCACCAAATCCTCAGCCAGCCACTAGAGTGTCTAGTGCATAATACTTGCATAACAAGAACTTGAAGGGGGAATGGAAGGTAGGTGCTGCTAACAGCAGCATCACTGGGAAACTTACCGAAATTGGGTCTCCATGGCCAAAGCCAAAATAGCTGTGGCCCCTCCAAACGAATGTCCCATTACAGCCACATGGTTCATGTCAATGCCATCCTGAGGAAAGCAGTAAGCTTAGCTAAGCCAAAAACACAAGGCTGCCTTTCAAGAATGTTTCCCGGGCAAGAAGAAGAAAAATATAAAATAATGCAGCAGAAATATACAATGCAGTGCTTCAGCGCCCCCCGCTACCCCGCCATGAGCAGTCAGCCTTTTACAGGCAAAAATTCTGGAAACATTTTTATCTTTGTTTTTGCCATTTTACCAACCACCTGGACTAGGGCAGGCATTCAACTATCTGTGAATAAATGAATGGAGCAGGGTTACATGATCCACTCTGATCCATCAGTGTGAGAAAGCATGCTGCATAAGAACTCTATCCATCCTCTTGCTCCCTGCTTTGCAACCAGTTCAACAGGACGACGGCTGGACCAAGGTGAGGACAGAATGGGGATCCCGTTGGCCCTCTACTCTGCTGTGATGCAAGTTCTACTTCTCTGGATATCCATCCTTTTATTTCAGCACAGGGAGTCGGCTGGCTCTAACTTGCTCTGCAAGTATCTATTTCTGGTTGTCCCCCTTTAGGGCACAGTTATATAAAGTCACGCAGCTGCCTTGCTAAGGAGCTGGGGAAATCTCTCCAGGCCTCACTGTCTAACCTCTGCCTCCAATCCTTGCTCTCCGCTTTAGCTGCTCTTTAAATAGAGTTGATAAAAACTCTAAGCTCCCGATATATAGACTTTCCCTCTCCCAATTCCTTCCTAACCTCCCACTAACCTCCTCCCAAACCAGTCCATTTCCTGCGTGTCCTTGCAGAGCATTCTTTTGTAAACACTGGCAGAGAAATCCATGCTTCCCTTCTTTTCACTCTTGGGATACTGTGGCTTACTTTTTTGCATAACTATGTTCACAAATGGCTTCCTTATCCTTTTTTTTTTTTTTTTTTTGAGTGGGAGACCCCTACTCCATGGTGCAGGGTTTATGCCAGGCTCTGTGCTCAAGGATCACTTCTGGAGTTGCTCAGGGGACAATGTGTGGTACAGGTCAGCAATGCAAGGCAAGTGCTTAATCCCTTCTTTACCCCCTTATTCTTTTACAGGTACATTTTATTTCACTGTAGTATAAATGGTTAGTGACCATTGAATCTATTCTGTTTCCTCCCTGACATGAAGCTCGTCTGAATTTTCCAGCAGTTTGATAAGGCCTGTGACTTAAGTTCTAGTCAATAAGATATAAGTCAAAGTGGTACCTCTACCTCCAGGACCAGACCATATAAACTCTTTAGTATAAATCTCCCGGCCCTTTCTCATTCTGCTGCCTTCACAGTACACAGAGAAATTGGGTTTCACAAGTAGAAGGTAGAACAATAAGATAGAAGGAGCCTAAATCCCTGAGGCTTCCTTTGTACAAGAGCACCTTTTTTTTTTTTTTACTTTAAATGGAAGAGATACAAAAAAAAAAAGGGGGGAGGGGATAAAAAAAAATAAATGGAAGAGATACAAATTTCATTGGGCCAGAGTGATAGTACAGCAGGTAGGGCACTTGCCTTACATGCAGCTGACCTGGGTTCGGTCCCCAGCATCCCATATGATGCCCCAAGCCCTCAAAGAGTGATCCTTGAGCACAGAGTCAGGGATAAGCCATGAGCACCACCAGGTATGGCCCAAAAACAAAAGCAAATTTATTGTGATAAACCACAGGTTTTTAACCCATTTACATTGTGGACCAGAGCAGTTTATGGACCCCATGGTTGAAAATCACTGTGTTAAAGCCACTATGATTTGGAATTTATGTGTTATAGCAATCAGCTTTACCATTCACTGTTATACATTCCTTTCAGACAGCTTCCTTACTTGTGAACATTGAGGATACTATCTTTTGCTATGGTAAACAGTACTGGAATGAATATCCCTGCACACACCTCACGATGCATGTATACACAGATCTGTAGAGTAAGTTCCCAGAACTGGAAATAGCTGGGTCAAAGAGTACGGGCAGTTACACTACGGACAGCTATTGCCAAAGTGCCCTGCATGGGGCAGTCTGCACTTGGGCTGGCATTGTAGGCAAGTATTCATGCCCCAGCAGTCTGGCCAACAAGTTGACTCTTCAACTTCTGTATCTTACCCATCAGAGACATGAACTTACTTAGCCTGTTTTCTTGTTTTTTTCTATAAGAGGCTGCTTCTTAACTAATCCAATTAAGCTATAGCCTGCCATTCTCCAGGTCTTGTCTCGGACTCAGAGGCCTCCCAGGAGCCCAGTGTCAGGCAAGGGGAGATATACACAGCAAATACTGCATGAAGCACTTCTGGTTTTTCAGGTTCTGCTTTATCTACTGGCCATCCAGAAAAATACATCTCACTGGAAGATTTGACCAGAGCCTTTATTTATTGATTTTTGGGTCATATCTGGCAGTGCTCAGGGCTTATCTCTGGCTCTGGGCTCAGGTATTACTCCTGGCCCTGGTCAGGGAACCGTGGACAGTGCCAGGGATAGGACTGGGTCAGCTGCGTGCAAGCAAGGACCTTAACCCCTGTACAATGTTCTGGACCTGACCAGGGCCTTTAAGCAGTATTTTCGAAAAAGCATAGATGCACAAAGCACAGGTTTCAGAATCAAAAAGTCCCAAGTAAAAATCTGACTTTACCATTTACTGAGCTGCAAAAATTTGAGTGGATATTTAGCCTCTTTGAACTATGGCTCCCTTCAATGTAAATAGATAATTATTCTACCTACAATGGCCAGTGAGATAGCATAGCAGTTAAGGTGCTTGCCTTGCACATGGCTGACCTGGGTCAGATAGATAATATAGGAGGTAAAATATTTGCCTTGCATGAAGCTGAACCATTTGATCCTGCCATTGCATATGGTCCTTTGGGCACCACCAGGGATCACTTCTGAGCACAGAGCCAGGAATAGCCCCTGAGCACTATTGGGTATGGTCTCAAAGCCCCCTGAAACATAAAACAAACACAGAAACAAACAAACAAAGCCCATGGCTATGAAAGAATATCATGCAATAGGGAGCAAAGAGACAGCTCAATGGGCTGAGCACATGCTTTGCATGGAAGAAGCCAGGTTCGATCCCTGGAACCATATGGCCTTCTCCCACCCCATAACTGCAGGGAGCAACCCCCAATAAAATCATTTCATCATCCACCTATCAGCAAAGAGAGTTCAATATGGCTCAAAAAAACAAAATAAAACAAAACAAAGTATAAGACAAATGAAAATTATGCCATAGAACTGGCCTAAGAAGATATTCAGGGCTGGAGAGATAGTAGAGGGGATAAGGCACTTGTCTTGCACATTGCTGACCTGGGGTTCAATCCCTGGCACCTCATATGGTCCCCCAAGTCCAAGGAGTGATCCCTGAATGCCGAGCCAGGAGAAGGCCCTGTGTACAACTGGGTTTGGCCCCCAAATCTAAACAAACAAATAAACAAACAAACAAATAAATCAGGAGCAGAGCTGAAACGTGGACTTTGGAATGTTAGTGACCAGCTTTCTTACCTTATGGAGTGTGGTGAAAATGAAACCCACATAAAGAGTGAAACAGATGGGTGGAGGGCAGGAGAGTGCCAGGGCTTTACTGACAATGTTTGAGATCCTAGATCTAAGTCCACGGGCCTAAAGTCACACTGCCCTGGTCTCCTAGGTATTTGAGTCAACAATTCTATTTTGGTTTAGGCTCAGGAATGTGGTTTCTGTTACTCGAAACCAAGGCAGTCCTGATGAAGACATCAAAGGTAATACCAAGTGTTGCCATACCTTCAGAGTCATCAGATCCAACCCACCAGGGAAGAGGTTGGGGACGGGATGCCCAGCCGAGGCCTCTTGCAGAATCTTCAACACCCTCATGCACTCAGAGGCTCTCTGATGCACCTGAAACAGAGACCATCTCAATGGGAGCTGGAAGACTCATTGTGACCACCCTAGAGAATCTCCCACTACAGGGCTGAGGCAGAACACACAGACAGCAAGACTAAGACCCTCTCAGCAGCTCTCATAAGCATCACCTAAAAGCAAAAAGGATCAGCCCTGGTGCTCAGACTTCCTACTTACCCTTGGATTGTCAGGAGGATCGTTTAAGACCAAGAACATGAAAGCATTTGTGGAGGGGAAAAAAAAAAAAGAAGGAAATAACAGTTGTCTTATTCCAAGTCCAGTACTGGAGTTCAGATCTTTACCGGGTAAACTATCATTAGTAGCACATACCTATTGCTTTTGTCTAACACCTACTCCCATCTTCTCCTGTTAACTCAAACTTTTCAGAATTCCCCTAGTGGAAACTTCCTGATTTAGTACTTCTCCCCAGCTTGAGGGCTCTTTCTCCAGGATTTTTCATATTGCAGTTTTGGGCAGGAGTGGGAGACGGGAACCGCAATCCCAAGACAATCCCATTCTTTCACAGACTAAAGGCAAATATAAAAGTATGCTTCGGTTGTCACGAGCTGTGTTTCTAACCTCAGAAAGTCAGTCAGTTTGCAGGACACCCACCAGTAGAGAAGAAGACGAAAATGAAGAGCAAGTCCTGGGGTGTGACTCCTGCTTTCATTAGGTCATTTGTTCGCTAATTCTCCATCCTGCCTAACTGACAAGCTTAAGCCAGTTTTCTGTCACTTGCAGCTGTAAGTCTTAAGACTTCATTTCCACTGATGGGGCAAGCTCAGACTTACCGTGACTGATGTTTCAAGAGAGAAAGTTCACTAAGATTCTCAGTGTGCGTAATAGAGGACAGAAAAATCCCACCCACACTGGCCCAAGCCTACCTGGGAGTTCCGAACAGGGAATTCCTTTTCTCCTTCTGCAATTTTCCGGTAGGGGATCCATTCCTCTTCCAGGGATTTGCCACTTTGCTGCTCCTCGGGGGAACTCTTGCAGAAGCAGGTGGCTGCAGCTGAGCCATCCCTGAAACACACAAAACCAGATCTTTGAGCTTATTGCTCATCTTTCTTAGCCAAGAGTCTTTGGATCACCCTTTAGCTAACAGGGTCACAAGATCTATGAGCATGCATAGGATAGTGGAAAAAACAAAATGTGGACACTGACTTGAACTTGAATCCTAGCTCAGTTGTTACCCAGATATTTTTTTTAAAAAAGGTTTTTTAACCTTGTTTTTTTTTCCACCATTAAAATGGTATATGATGGGAAAAATGGACCACATATGGTTCCCTGAGCCTACCAGGAGTGATCTCTGAGAACTGCCGGGTGTGGCCCCAAAACAAAAACAATAATAATAATAATAATAATAATGTGAGTAGATGGGCCTGGAGACTGACTGTCAGGACAGCTGCAGAGCTGCAGTGTAGATGTGACGCCCAGGTTCAGTCTCAAGCACTAAGCCACAGCACAAAGCATGACTCCCTGGCATTGCTCTTGTGCATCCCAGTGTTGCATCAAGTATACAATACTCCCAACCCACTTTCAAGCACCAGGGCAAAGTGTATAAGGTCTGGAAATCACAACAACCAAACCAACAACAACAACCCCCAACAGTTCCCCCAAAAAAAGGAAAGGGGGGAAATGGGTGTCAACAACAGCCCTGCACACCCATGATGATTGCCATCCCTCACCTGTGCTCTGGGACAGCGACCACAAAGCCACGGGAGGCCAGCTCCATGCAGAAGGCTGAGTACAAAGTCCTAGAAATTCAGGAGGAATAGGGAGAAGTGATCAGAAGATGGCCCGAGAGCCCTCTGTGTTCCAGCCAGACGCTGCGGCAGCCACCATAGAAGATTGCATGGAGGAACTTCCATTGGCAAAGCACTTTCAAGGTGCTTTTTCTAGCCAGTACCCTTTCTTCAACAAAGGTTGAAGCATCCTCCCTCTAGGAAGCACTGGCAAATCCATCCATGAATGGTATTTTCCAACCCCGAATCCAACCCATCCATCGCCTCCCAAACGCAGACCAGTCACTTCAACAACTGCATTGGTATGACAAGTTAGTTGATAAGCTCCTTAAGGAAAAAGTATTTCTTTTTTGTTTTTCCTGGCTTGAAGACTTTTATTTTTTTAAATTTATTTATTTATTTATTTTTTATTAGTGAATCACTGTGAGGGTACAGTTACAGATTTATACATTTTTGTGCTCATGTTTCCCCCATACAAAGTTCGAAAACCCATCCCTTCACCAGTGCCCATTCTCTACCACCAGTAAACCCAGCATCCCTCCCACCCTCCCCAGTCCCGTCTCCCCCCACCCCACCCTGCCACTATGGCAGGGTATTCCCTTTTGTTCTCTCTCTCTGATTAGGTGTTGTGGTTTGCAATAAAGGTGTTGAGTGGCCATTGTGTTCAGTCTCTAGTCTATATTCGGCCCGAATCATCTTTCCCCCGTATGACCTCCGACCACATTTTACTTGGTGTTCCCTTCTCTGAGTTGCCCAGAATGGGAGACCAGCCTCCAAGCCATGGAGACAGCCTCCTGGTATTTATTTCTACTATTCTTAAAAGTATTTATTTTAAATGCACATACAGGGACTGGAAAGATAGAGCAAGGGACTACGAACATACAAAGCATGTATGAAGCCCAGATTCAATCCTGGAGATGTGCCCTCCTCCCCTGATTAATTAAAATGCAAATATGCACCTGTAATTTGACATGAACAATTTTCCCTCCTCTTTATAAAAAAAAACGAACATGACAGTGCTAATTGCCTACCCCAGACACTTATTTCCCCCTTTCTCCATAATAACAGAATCTTATTTCAACAAGACACTGTCATGCCATCAATATATGATATTTTCCCGTCTCCACCGCAATCAGATTTGTCCATATGATTAAGTTGTAACCCAGCCTTAAAAATATAATCCCAAGGACTAGAGAGATATCTCATAAGGTTAGGCTCATGCTTTGTGTATGGAAGACCTGAGTTTCACTCCCAGCACTACACGGTCCCCTGGGTACCATGGAGAGTGACCCCATAACAGGGAGCTGGGAATAGCCCACTGGCATTGATAAAACAAAAACAACAAATATGATTTGGGGCTTGGAATTAGTGTTTGAATATTAAATGTAATCAAATATTGTGAACTACCTTATAAAATAAAAAAAATTTTTTAAAAAAAAAGAAAAGATCTGGGGCTAACCAGAGAACTCAAAGGCCTGAGCACATGCTTTGCATGTGGGAAACCAGGTTCAATCCATGACACTGCATGGTGCCTTGGAGTACCACGAGGAGTGGCCCCTAAGCACAGAGCCAAAAGCCATAAATAGCCCATGAGCACTGCCAGGTATGACCATTCGCTCCCTCCACCCCCAATATTTCTTTAAATGCTATCCTTATAAATAATTTTTTTCTAGTGAATTGATTTTAATTGTTTTGTTTCGGGGATAGTGCCATGAAGGCTATGTGGTGACAGGGATCTTAGCCAGGGCCCATACATGCTAGCCAGGCATGCCAGCCCTTGGTGCTAATTCCCCAGTCTAACAAATATACTTTAGTTTAAAACAAAGAAAAAGAAGAAGAAAGGTTTGGAGCAGAGAGATGATACAGGAGCTAAATTGCTTTCCTTGTATGTGGCCAACCCAGGTTTGATCCCCAGCACCCCTGAGCCCAGCCAAGAATGACTCTTGAGTACAGAGCCATAAGTAAGCCCTTTCTATGATGGGTGTGCCCCCAAACTAAAACAAACAAAAGGTTTACAGAGGCCACGCCTGATGTGTTGAGTGTGTGGAGGAATGGCAAGGGCTACTCCTGGTGATGCCTGGCTCTGGGTGCAGGTCTGGGTCAATGCTAGAGCCTAGCACTGTGATACCTGGGTCTGCGGGTGCTCTCAGGAGGCTGTGCTATGACAGGAGCAAATTCAAGGTCTCTAATGCTAAGCACAGGTGCTCAGGGGTTACTCCTGGGTCTGTGCAGAAACATCACTCCTGGTGCTGCTCAGGAGATCATATGGGGTGCTGGAGATTGAAACTGGTGTCAGCTGCATCAAGGAAAGCACCTTAGCCCCATGTACTATCTCTCTGGTCCTGGTAGATAAATTTTAAAAAGGAAAAAGACAGGGTTGGAAAGATAACTCAGTGGGCTGGGACCTGCAGAAGGACCAGATTTAATGCCAGAGCAACTCCCAAGCACTGAGCCATGGGATAGCCCCTGAGCACTGCTCTTGATGTAGCCCCAAGTCAACAACGAAAAGCGAAATATGGTAGAATTCTGTAGTAAATTTTTGGGAATGCAGGGGAGAAATACCCAGCAATTCGTGGAGTTCATTCTGGGTGGTGTACAGGGAACCACAGGGTACTGGGTTTGAATAGGGGCTTCCCACATGCAAAGCATGCACTCAGCCCTTTGAGCTATCTCTCCAGGCCAAGAGGTGGAATTTGAATAACACATTAAGTTTAGCCCAGTATAGCTAAGTTATCATCTGAATGTACAATAAAAAATTTAAAACTAATCAAATATTTCATTACATTCTATTTTTATGAGGCCAAAGCTCTAACCCTTGAGCTTTGGAGTCAGCTGCTATTACATTCTATTTTTAAAAAATGAAGTCTGGGCCTGGGAGATCACTCAAAGGACAAGTGCCATGGCACACCAGAGGCCAGGACTCTATCTCAGCATCCCATTATCCTGTGGACTGCTGGGAACAACCCTACTTTGTTTGTTTGAATTTTGCCCAAACATAAACAAACAACTAACTGTAGTTTTTGAAACTCAGAGTGTAGTTTTTTTGTTTTTGTTTTGTTTTGTTTTGTTTTTGGGTCACACCCAGTGATGCACAGGGTTTACCCCTGGCTCATGCACTCAGGAATTACTCCTGGCTGTGTTCAGGGGACCATATGGGATGCTGGGAATCGAACCCGGGTAGGCCACATGCAAGGCAAACGCCCTACCCGCTGTGCAATCACTCCAGCCCCCAGAGTGTGTTTTATAGTGACAGTACACCACAGCTTGGACCAGCCATATTTTAAGTACTCAATAGCCACATTTAGCTAGAGGCCACTATATTGGGCAGAGCAACTAAAATCAATGGGATGTAAACAATTTATTTATTTTTTGGGGGGGGGCACACTGACGATGCTCAGGGGTTACTCCTAGCTCTGCACTCAGGAATCACTTGTGGCAATGCTCAGGGATCGAACCCGGGTCAGATGTGTGCAAGGTAAGCACCTACCCCCTGTATTATCACTCCAGCCCTGGGAGTAAGCAATTATTACAGTTCTGCAGGGGCAGCGGAGGGGCTCCTCTCATTCTCTGCCACTCCCGAGCCCCATCCAGAGCCCTCCCTCCCTATGTGGGGGATGAATCACACTCTGATGACAAAGTTCAAGCTCCTTCTACTACTTCTGAGCCGTTACACAGGAAGAAAGCTCAAGGTGTTGTCTATGTCTATAGATGATGGAATGTTAAAAGCAAAAGATGCAAAACCTGTTGAAGGGTTCTACCAGGGAACAGGGGCTAGAAAATGCCTTCTAGAGAAGGGACCCAGTGGATTGATTGAGGCATATATGGATTGAGGCAGATGGTGGCCATGATAGCTGGCAGATAGAATGGTCTGTTTCTTTGCCCTTTGTCAATATGTTGAAACTTAGCAGCTGTTACCAGACAAGGACTTAGACAAGGTCTAGGGAGAGATGCGCTTACCTGAAGGCTCCCAGGCCATGGGAGAAGATGATCAAGGGGTATCCAGAGTCCTTTGGCTTAAAGGGCCCATTCCAGCTCATTGGCAGGCGAAAAGACCCTAGAAGAGACAGGAGCTGTAGAATCTTGGGCTGGCCCCATTCTGTAATGGGTACACTTGGGGGGAGCGGGGGACAGATGACATGGGCCCCTCCCGTCTGCAGGCCACCATTGTTCTCTACCCTGAGCAGCTCAGGGCTGTCAGTCACCTGGTTATTCTGCTTTTTCTCCTTAGGGAGCATCAACAAATTAGAAAATGGGAAGATAAATCCAAATGGGAAGTACAGAGCAGGTACAGACACATCCGTGAGCTGCCAAGGGGCTAAGTAGGGTTTCCAAGAACAGTGGAGCCTTCGGAGGAAGGATGCGGTTCAGTGTGACCCTGCTCCTTAATAGTTCGAATGTTTCTTTCACCTATACCAGTGTTTCCCAAAGTGGGAGATACCAGCCCCTGGTGCCCTGCCAGGGGGTGGGGTGGGTAATAGTAGCCTCAGGTGCACCAGTGGGGATGGGAGTAAGGGGGAGATGGTCATTCTTTTTATTCCCTTTAAGAAGATAGGGGTGGCACTGAATTATGTTTTTCTGAGAAGGGGGCGGTGAGCCAATTATGCTTGGAAACCTCCAATGTACACAACTGCTGGCAGAGTGGGAATTAATACAAGCTGAGTAAATGTCCAACAGTCACCATTTGTGGAACAGTATACGTCCCAAGCACTGCACTAAAGCTTTGCATATGGTTCCCGCTATAATCCTGCAAAGGGAGGCGTTCGGGCAGGTTAAGTAACATACCTAAGCCCCACAGTCAGTAAACACTAAGTCTGGATTGGAAGCCAAGGCAGTCTCATTCTATAACCAATACTCTTCCGTCCATAATTCTCTCCCAACTCTCTCCACTCCTCTGGCCACAGGCTGCCCCACTACAAAAGGCCCAAATAATACAAAGTGGAAGGTGCTGATTTGTCTGGGGATCTCCTAGGAACATAAGCAAGAAACTGGGAGAGTGGCTGGGGTTCAGGCCAGTCCTTACCCACAGCCAGGTTGAATAGCAGAGCCCCCCAGCGCCTGTTAAACTGCAGGTAATCGGCCAGGCCACTGTAGTACTCATAGCGGGGAATCCACAAGGGCTGCTCTGCTGTCTTCACCGGATCTTGGCAGGGGTAGAAGAGTCGAAAGAAGCTCCCCTGCAGGAAAGAAGAGGCCGGCTGCTTAGAGCAAGGAGCCCAAGCCCTGCCAGATTTCCCAACAGGCATTCAGGGAGTGTTCGGGGCACTAGCAGGGCAGGGCATCAAAACAGGGAAACTTGAGCTTTGATTTATAAGCCTGAATTCTACATTTAGAAAATCCGGTTTTTTAAAAATAGCATTTTACTTAAAGCATAATTATACAGTTTACATTATCTCAAATAGCCAACTATATATTCTTTGTTTTGTTTAATTTTTGTCTGCGGCAGTGGTTTGGGGGCACCAGGGCTATTCCCGGCAGTGCTCAGGAGGCCATGTGACAGTGCTGGGGGGTCATACTTGGGTCCTGTGCATGCCAGGCGTGTGTCCAGCCCTTTGAGCTGTTACTCTGGCCCAACAATTGTATTTTGAACTATACCTGAGTGGCACCAAAATATTTTCAGTGTTTGGCATAGGAAAAGATTTAAGCCTGGCCTTGGGAGCAAGGGATTGACTTGTGCTGAAGGTAGACTATCCAGCCCTCTCCCCCAGACTGGCCCCTTGGATACAGCAGCACCCTCATTCACATGGGAATTTACAATGAATGGGGTTGGGACAGGGAGGGGCGGGGGGGGGGCACAGGGGAGAGGGGAGTGAAGCCTTGGAGGACAGAGGAACAAGTAGAGAGAAAAACTCAGAACCAAAGCAGGAAGCGAACTGCTGGGCAGAGGCAGAGACTGTGGACCAGAGGGGGGGGGGGGGGAACACTCACCTGGGAACCTGTCCCCTCCATCACATCCCCGCAGCCTACATGGTAGGGTCCTGTGATAGGTGGAAAGTCCACAGACTGGTTGATCCCCATTTCATCACCACTTGAACCAAACTGCTTGTGCAGTGCTGACCCTGGTAGCTGGAGGCAGAACACAGAAGAATCTCGTAAGGGTTTCCACTCAGCTTCCGGTGGCTGACACATGACTATCACCGCTTATCAGCACTTGCTCCTGGACAGTGACTCTTCAATTCTCCAAAGGCAGTTGTTTTGCTCCACAACTGCCAGTGGGGCTCCCCCATTCCCAGGGCCGGGAATGGCACTCAGGGCTTCACACACGCAAGGCATTTGTTTTGCCACCTGAGTCCCAAGCCCAGCCTCAGGCCTACTTTTTACTGTTGGGGGTAGGATGCAAAGACAAGTGTGAAGAGGAACCCAACTTCCATATTCCTTCAAACCCAAGAGCAAGTTTCTCTAGCACCTACTATGTGCTCTGCACAGCTACTGCAGAGAATATAACAGACCTTGGCCTCGTGAGTCCAGGAAGACTAACATCTACGAAGAAGTATTGCTTATTCTATGTCAGCACTGAACTACCCAAACGGAGCCATCATTTCATTCTCTCCTGTCTAAGGAAGGTACTACTATAACCCTGTTTTACAGATGAGAAAACTGTGATCCAGAGTCTATGAGTGACATTTCCAAGTCATACTATTAGGCGGCACACCCTGGTCTGTCTATTTCAGCCCTGAGCTGTTAATCCTTACCGACCCTAAGCACAGGGAGAAAGCAATAGGTACAAATCTATTAAATACACAGACCTCACTCTGGACTACAACGTGGTACCTGTTCGGGACACTGAAATGTGAGGAAGATTTAGAGGCAGGGGAGGAAAAGAAACATGCTTCTGGATGGTCATAAAACAAAGAAGGGGGATGGGAGAGAGCCGGAAGGGGTGAAGCACATGCATCGTGCAGGAGCCCATGCAGTGCACAAGAGTCCTGAGTTTGATCCTGGGCTCCACCTGGTCCCTCCCCTGAGCACTACACACTGGGAATAGCTTCTGGGTATTGGCCCATCCCCCATTACACCCCCAAAGAAAAGAGAACAGAAGGGCAGAGCCAGGGAAGAGTATCCTATGAACAGAAGATCAAACAGAAGCCTTCAAAGTGGCAAATATGTGTGCTTGGGACTAGCTAACACCTCACTGGGCTGTTCCCAGATGGGGGTTATCGCTATTGCTCACCAGCCAACTTCCACCTCATTACTGGTACCATCACCACACTTACTGCCCCAGGAATGACACTAAGTGCTTCACATAAATTATTTAACTGAATCTTTACAGCAATCCTCTGAGATGTATATTGTTCTTGCCTGTAAAACTAATGTCTGAGGGGCTGGAGCAATAGCACAGCGGGTAGGGAGTTTGCCTTGCACGCAGCCGACCCAGTTCAATTCCCAGCATCCCATATGGTCCCCTGAGTACTGCCAGGAGTGATTCCTGAGTGCAGAGCCAGGAGTAACCCCTGTGCATTGTCAGGTGTGCCCCCAAAAGGAAAAAAAACCTAATGTTTGATAAAGTTTAGATAATTTATGCAAGAACACACACTTAGCAGAACCTGATCTGATCACAGAGAATGTAGCTGGACCAGTAGGAAAGTGGTCAAACTTTTCCATATTGGTTTTTTGTTTGGTTTGGCTTTGGTTTTGGGCTTTGGGTTATATCCAGCAGTGCTCAGGGCTGTACTCAGCAATCATTCTTGGCAGTGCTTGGGGGACCATATGGGATGCTGGGAATTGAACCTGGGTTGATCGTATGCAAGACAAACACCCTACCCTCTGTACTATTGCTGTTTTTTCTCCATCTTGTTTTACCTTGCTCAGCCCTAAGCAGTAACCCTGTGATCTACTGCTGGCCTTAACTAGAAATGGGCCTTAACTGACCTGAGACTTGGGAGGTCTGGGTCTATATTTGGACAGAGATATGGCACACGGACCAAGTTGGTCCAATCAGAGTAAAGCCCAGGACTCTGGGTTGATGGCTGAGAGAGGAAAATTATTTTCTTCCTTTTTTGGGGGGAGCACAACCAGAAATATGTGCTCCTCCCCAATAAAAAGGAAGCTGTAACGATAGCACAGCAGGTAGGGCATTCCCCTTGCACGTGGCCAAACTGTATTCGATTCCTCCGTCCCTCTCGGAGAGCCCAGCAACCTACCGAGAGTATCTTGCCCACACAGCAGAGCCTGGCAAGCTACCCATGGCATATTCAATATGCCAAAAACAGTAACAACAAGTTTCACAATGGAGACGTTACTGGTGCCTGCTCGAGAAAATCGATGAGCAACGGGATGACAATGATGACAGTGATGACGTCCCAGTAGTGCTCAGTGATTTCTCCTGGTGGTCCTTAAAGGAATATACAGTGTCAGGGATGGTACCGAGGTTTTCTGCATGCAAAGGCATGTGCATTAACCCTTTGAGCTATTTACATATCCTGAAATTTTCTTTCTTGATTTTGTTGTTGTTGTTTGCTTATTGTGGAGTGTAGGGGGCGAGGTCAAACCCAGTAGAGCGCAGGAGCTTAAGGGCTGCTCCTGGCAGTTTTCAGGGGACCATGCAGTAGTAGGAATCAAGTTCAGTCTTCCTGCACTAAAGCATATAATCCAGTCTCTTGAGATATTGGGGCTGGAGCAATAATAAGATACTTGCCTTGCATGTGGCTGACCTGGGTTTGATTTGCTCTCTCCACACATCTGCCCCCAATCCTTCTTAAAAAGAAATAACAATCCCAGTACAGGCCACAGATAACTTAAGCAGAGTGACGTTGACGTGTGTAGCTTAGTATCAGATGTTGAGCTTCTGCTCTAGTAGACTTGAATCAGAGGCACAAGACAGGACATTCACATGACAATGAAGCAGCTCCAAGTTCTACTGACCCACAAAGAAGGGGCAGATAAAATACCACTAGAGAGTTCTGTGAAATAGATGTCAAAGTGGATGGAGGACAGAAAAAAAATGGAAAAACTGATTTTCAAGCAGAAGAGTGGCAAACATAGAGAGGTAAGAAAGCACCCAAGAACCTGAGTTGTCTGTGATGGCTGCCAGGTGAGAAACAAACATTCTAAGGTGTGGAGGGGCTGGAATGCTTCACTGCCTAGTTTTCTTTTATGTGTTCGGTTTTGGGGGTACACCTGGACTTACTCCTGGCTCTGCGCTCAGAGATCACTTCTCACAGGCTTGGAGGGATCATATGGGGTGCCAGGGATCAAACCTGGATCTGCCACATGAAAAACAAGCACCCTATGCACTGTACTATGGCTTCGACCCTGTCTAGCTTTTTTTTTTTTTGTTTAATTACCTTGGCCAAGTTATCCAATCTCTCTGAGCGTGGTTCTCCATCTATACAAAGGGAACACTATGTATTTTTTCATAGGGTTGCTATGGAGATAAAATGTAATAATGCATTTAAAGCACTTAGGAAGTATCCTGGAAATATTTGTTAACTGGGGTGGGGGTCTCAGCACTGCATCTGGTCCCTCATCTCCGCCAGGAGTGATCCCTGAGTGCAAAACTGGCAATAAACCCTGAGCATAGCCGGATGTGGCCCCCAAACAAAAATAAAATAATTAGCCAAGCAGGCCAGAGTGATAGTACAGCAGGAAGGACATTTGCATGCAGTCGACACAGGTTTGATACCCGGCACTCCAGATGGTCCCTGAAACCCTACCAGGAATGATCCCTGAGCACAGAGCCCTAAGCAACTCTGGGTGTGCCTCCTCCTTCCCTCCCCCTTCCCACACAAAATCAGCCAAATGGAAGAACAGAACCCTCTGGTGGTGCTGGACAATGTCTGGAGGATCATCAAAACTAAATTCAAACTAAATTCAGTTTGAAAAAGAAGAAAAGAGATAAAAAAGAAAAGAGATAAAAATCAAAGAAGCCGCTGAACTGGGTGTGGTTAAGAAGAAATGAATCTGCATTCCCCGGGCTGAGCCTGACTGTTGGGGAGTCGGAAAAATTCAAACTGACTTGAGAATTCTGCCCAAGAGACATCTGCACAGGACATCCAGAGTCCAGTGTCATTTCTAATGAATGTCATTGAATTTGTCAAGAAGATCAGCCCAGGTGACTCCCCTTTTTGGCTCACCTTCTAAACAATTTATGATGGTACCTATCTAAAAGCCTTTCCACTTATTCAAACATGTCCCATCCATTAAGATCCAGTGACATCTCTGGTCTTCTGCAAAGTTTTCCCAATTCTTCCAACCTTTCTTCTTTTCAAATCTGAATGCTGTTTGCTTTCCTCACCTAATAATCAGACTGTTGAAGGATAGCTCTTGGGTTATCCCTATTCTTTTCCATTTGTCTACTTTTGTTTGGGGGGGGCCACTGGTGATGTTCAGGATTTACTCCTGGCTCTAAGTCAGAAAAAAATTACTCCTAGTGGAACTTGGGGGGCTGTATGGGGGTGCCAGGGATAGAATCAGGTTGACAATGTGCAAGGCAAGTGCCCTATCCACTATACTATCTCTCCAGCCCTAGATAATCTCTACTCTGATAGTTTTCTATTAGCTCCTTACCTAGAAGTGCTTTCAGTAAAGTCAAGATCAGAGGTGCCTTCACCAGTCATCAAAATCATCAAGAAAACTTTCAAAAATAAGAGAATTTTAGGGAATCCATTCCCAAAGATCAGATTTTATCATTTTATTTTTGTTTGAGGACCTTACCCTATGGTGTTCTGAGAACCAAACAGTGCCAGGAATCGAACCTGGGACCTCCCACATGCAGAGCAAGCACTCAGTCCTTACAGCCATCTCTCTGGTTCCAAAACAGTTTTTTTTTTTTATTTGGTGGGCAGGGACCTCCCCAGCAGGTGGCCTGAAGGCAGTGGTTCAATACTAGGACCAAGGATGTGGTACTGTTCAGGCTTGTGCTGCTGGGGATTATATAGGTCACCCCTGAGCTTGGGAACCACCAGAGTCACACCCAGTGGTGTCCAGGGATCTCTGGGGCTATAAGTGACAATGCTCAGGAAATGATGTAGTGCCTAGAATGAGGCTCAAACCAGAGTCAGCTGAGTAGAAGGCAAGTGCCTGAATCCCTGTACTATCTCAAAAGACCAGTTTTAAGAGCTTCCTGATGTTTCTGATCAGTAAGTTTTGAGAACATCTAATCAGGATGGTACACAAGATTTTTTTATTAAGACATGCATACAGAAAAAAAAATTTAAAAAATTAAAAAAAACAAGACATGCATACATGTAATAAACATGTTATCATATGCATACAACAAACATGAGTGTATACATATATTTCAGCCCACCATTTTTATATTAATGAAATGACTGCAATCATTCTTTATTCTTTTTTTTTTTTTGGTTTTGAGGCCACACCCAGGCTACACCCCACCCGGTGGTGCTGGAGAACCAGCACTGCATGATCCCCCTAGCGCTGCTGGGAGCAATCTGGTGCAATGAGCCAGGAGTACTTTCCAAGCACCCTAGGGTGTGGCTGCAAGACAAAGCAAAACAAAAAGAGCAGAGACACTTCTTAGATAAAGTTTAAACAGACTGATATCAACCTATGGCCTGGTACATTTTGTTTTATTTTAGTTTTTGAAGCAGAATAATGTTTACTTAGGGAACAGGGGAGAGAAAGAGTTATACATTCAAGAGAAAAAGAGAACGTGGATGTCTTCAGAGAGGAGAGCGCAGAGCAGCGTCTCCGGCTGAGCCGCAGATGAATCCCAGCAAGGAGAAGGGGAGGGGCCTCGCGCATTTCAAGTGCTCACCGAACGGTAGGATCCATTAACATGCTGTCTTTCTTTCATGAGACTCCATTCGAGACAAGCCTCATTTGCCCTGGACTGAGCAAAACGGATTCTTTCCTCCCAGGCTTTTTGGATCTAAGACACCCCTACACAAATCAGAGAAACTGAGCAGGCTCAATGTGTGTGTGTGTGTGGGGGGGGTGCCCACTGCATCTATTCAGTGCGCTGGGATGGGGTGCCTCGATCTGGTGGATAGCGAGACCACCTTTCTGCCACAAATCAGAAAACCTGAACAGGCCCTGTGTGTGTGTGTGTGTGTGTGTGTGTGTGTGTGTGTGTGTGTGTGTGTGTGGTGTGTGAGGGTGTGTGTGTGTGTGTGTGTGTGTGTGGTGTGTGAGGGTGTGTGTGTGAGTGTCTGTGTGTGTGTGTGTGTGTGGTGTGTGAGGGTGTGTGTGTGTGTGTGTGTGTGGTGTGTGTGTGAGGGTGCCCACTGCATCTATTCAGTGTGCTGGGATGGGGTGCCTCTATCTGGTGAGCAGCAATACCACCTTTCTGCCACAAATCAGAAAAACTGAGCAGGCCCAATGTGTGTGTGTGTGTGTGTGTGTGTGTGTGTGTGTGTGTGTGTGTGTGTGGTGTGTGTGTAGTGTGTGTGTGTGTGGGGGGGGGTCGGCCTTTTCATGGCTGCTGTTCCAGGCCAGAGGTCACATAGTCACTTCTCAAGGGTGCCTTCACGCAGGCTCTCTGGAGACTGAAAGCTCTCAGCTCTGCCCTTTGCTCTCTGCAGGAAGTGAGGAAATATCCTACTCTTAGAGAACACTCCGTGGGTGCAACTTGAGCAATGGCCAGAGGGTCTACAGGGGGTGGGTGGGGGAGGCAACTCGCAAAGGATTCAAGATAAAATGTACTAGGGAGGGGGCCGCAGCGATGTTACAGCGGGTAGGGTGCTTGCCTTGTGCGCAGCAGACCCAGGTTCAATCACCGGCACCCCATAGGGTCCCCTGAACACTGCCAGGGGTGATTTTATCCTGTTGTTCATGGATTTGCTCGAGCGGGCACCAGTAACGTCTCCATTGTGAGACTTGTTAACTGTTTTTGGCATACCGAATACGCCATGGGTAGCTTGCCAGGCTTTCTGAGAGGGATGGAGGAATCAAACCCGGGTTGGCTATTACATACACATAATACAAATACATTTGATTTGTGAGCCACACCCAGGGGTGCTGGGGGGAAAGGGCTTATTCCTGGCTCTACGCTCAGGGATGGCTCCGGTGGGGCCCGTGCTAGGCAGGCAAGCGCGTTACCTGGACTCTGGCTCCAGCCCCTGTCGGCTGCCCTTTATAGGAGACAGTGAGCCCCAGAGAGGTTGTCCCACCAGCCCAAGGTCACCCGGGAAGGGAACTGCGGGCAGGACTGCAGCCAGGTCGGCTGGCTCCGAGTGCGCGGGCTGGGAAGAAGGCAGGGCGAGAGGCGGCCAGGGTTAGAAACAGGGAAGCGAGGGTGAGAGGAAGGCACGCAGCAGGTGCGGGCAGCCCGGAGACGTGAGGCGAGGCTGCGGGCTCAGGCGTAGGCGGGGAGTCCCCAGACCAGGGCGCAAGGTGGAGTCCGGTGAAAGGGCTGGAAGACAGGGGGAAAGTGAAGGGTGCTGTAAGTGCTGGGAGTGACTGAGGAGCCAACAGATCGGACGAAAAAAACGAACGTGGAGCTTCCGGGACTGAGCCGAGGGGGCCCCAAAGCGGGCTGGAATACGCCAACGTCTGCAGACCTCGCCTTCGAGTGGGAGTTTTCTCCAGGCAAACTTACCCAGCCAAGGGGACTCCGCGGGGGCGGCCCACACGCTCAACGCTAGGGAAACCAGAGAGTCCCCGGGCCGCCGAGGCCCGTCGGTAGTTGTAGTCTGCACAAGTCAGTAGGGCGCGACCCGGCGCGGGCCGCCCCCGCGCCCCGAACAGTAACTCCCGAGCTGCACCGCGGGGCCTGCACGCTGCCACCCTGACTACAAATCCCAGAGTCCTCCGCGGCCCTCGGGGCGGAACCCGCTCTGGGCCCCGGGACGCGGTACGAGCCCGCCCCCTGGCGGTCAGAGAAGCCGCGGCCACTCCTGCAAGGCTGGCGCAGAGGGCACTTCTCACCCAGTAAACAACCCTCGCCTGCATCCTCAGATAATTCCCCGTCGACCGTGCCTGGACTAGACGAGCCTTGGTTTTGCTTTTTGCTTTATTCTGTGCGTGTGTGTGTGTGTGTGTGTGTGTGTGTGTGTGTGTGTGTGTGTGTGTTTCCCCACGCCCCACCTTGCTTTATTCTTTTTTTTTTTGAGTGTTAAAGAGATACCCTTTTTTAAAAATTGAATCACTGTGAGCCGCAGTTACAAAGCTTTCATGTTTGAGTTTCAGTCAATGATGAAACACCCATCCCTCCGTCAGTGTACATTTTCCACCACCAATGTTCCCAGTATCCCTCCCCTCCCCTTTATTCTCATAAGGAGGCAGTCCTAGGTCTGAGCTTGTTTTGTTTATCTTCCCCCTTACCCCACTTAGTTTTCCCTGAGTGTGGCCCATCAGTCTCATTAAGGGCACATTTCCTACTAACCTGTACTTGATAACTAGTTTTTCACTGCTGTCCAGTGGCTCACTGGCCCTACAACAAGGAGAAACCTGAGAGATGAGAAGATTACCTCCATTCCCACCCTCTTACCACCCGCACCCCCAGCCCCATCACTTCTATACTGGCCTTCTCAGAGCTGTTCTGGTTGATGAATAAGATGTTTTTCCTAACTTGAAAGTTCTTAGAATATAGTGGAGGATTCTGACAAATTAATAATTATAGCATAATGATGGGCTGGAGCAGTTAGGTGTTTGCCTTTCATGCGGCTGACTGCCTTTCATGCGGTTCGATTCCTCCATCCCTCTCAGAGAGCCCGGCAAGCTACCAAGAGTATCGAGCCCACACGGCAGAGCCTGGCAGGCTACCCGTGCGTATTGGATATGCCAAAAACAGTAACAATAAGTCTCTCAATGAGAGATGTTACTGGTGTCCACTTGAACAAATCGATGAGCAATGGGATGACAGTGACAGTGACAGCATATTGATATGTGATCTACTATGGGGACCAGACGGTGTGAGAGACTGGAAACGGGTACCTACCCAGGTTGGGGGAAAGGGGTGGTGTCATCAAGGCTTCCATATAAACACTGAGAACTGAGGAATAGGATTTACTCAAGAGTACAGGGAGCGTGAAGAAGGTTTAACACTGGCTGGAATGGATTGTGAGGGATGGAATGGAGACAGTGGGACCTGGAGGGAGGCAGGATCCTGTCCTCAAGAACCCCAAAAATGTGCATAATAAAATTAAATTATAGGGGTCAGGTAGGGCACTTGCCTCGCATACAGCCAACCTGGGTTTGATACCATATATTCCTCTAGCCCACCAGCAGTAAGCCCTGAGCATGATCTAATGTGAGGGGAAAAACTGGAGAAATAAAAGAGTTAAAGTGAGAAAATTCAATTATTAAGGCAGTTCACAAATTTAACTTCAAACTCATTTCATCATGATTTCCTATGATTGACCAGTGAGGTCCCAACTTATGCCTGCTGTTTAAAAGCCACCTCTTCCAGGATCCCCTTATCTCCCCAGAAGTGTTGTTCAGGTTTTTCCCTGACAGGAATCCCCTCTCCTCTGACAGGAAACCCAGCTACATCCTCAGGATATGTCATGTTCTGCTTCCTTGTCCTCCACGAGAAACAGTGCCCTGTCTGGTGAATGGTCTAATCCAGTTCTTTTGTTTGTTTGTGGTTTGTCTTTTGTTAGTTTTTGTTTGTGACAGCACCAGGGGATGCTCAGGGGTTACTCCTGGCTCTGCAATCGGAAATTACTCTTGGCAAGACTCTGGGGGGCATATAGCGTGCCAGGATTAAACCCCAGTTGGCCACATGCAAGGCATGCGCTCTCTCTGGTCCGAGATACTATCTTTCCCGCCCTAATCCTGTTCTTTATCTAGCACTGTAGCACCGTAGCACTGTCGTCCTGTTGTTCATCGTTTGCTCGAGCGGATACCAGTAACGTCTCCATTGTGAAACTTGTTGTTACTGTTTTTGGCATATTGAATGTGCACGGGTAGCTTGCCAGGCTCTGCCGTGCGGGCGGGATGCTCTCAGTAGCTTGCCGGCCTCTCTGAAAGGGACGGAGAAACAGAACCCGGGTTGGCCGTGTGCAAGGCAAACGCCCTACCTGCTGTGCCATCACTGTTACCTTCTTTATCTAAAGTTCCCTAAATCCTTCTTGATCCTTCCCATCCTAAGGGACCTTTGCCTCCTCTCCATTGCTGAAATGTTTGTGTGCATCCACAGGCCTTAGGCCTTCCCAGTGAGTAGTCTTAACTCTCCCTAACTCTCCAACAAACTGAGTCTCTTGTACTCCCTCAGCTGAGTACCTCCACATACCCAGGAATTCTCACATCTAAAAACAAAATGTGTTAGTGGTTTATCACAGAAAATACTAGCTTAAAAGAAAATGAAAATGGAAGCAGAGAAATAGTACAGAGGACAGGGTCTTGCCATCTTGCACGCTGGCCGTCTTGCACGCAGCCAACAGTGTTTAGGCTTCACTTCAGCTCTCTCGGCAGTCACCAGTGCGAGGAGTCAGGATAAAGTCATCAGGAGAGAGGCAGGGCAGCTGCTGTGGTAATTAAGCTCTGGATTTAATTAAAGCTGTGGTTAGTGGGAACAGTGATCACAGAACATAAAAGGCTTAGCACAGATCAGAGTGGCTCCTTTTTGGCAAATTAAACAGTGTTCTGTGGCTGGCCCAGACCTCCATGACTAACCAAGAGCTCCTGGTCGTGAGAGGGGCAGCTGGCAAGTGCCAAACCAGGTCAGACCAGGCCACACAGGGGACACTTGAGTGGACCCAACCTTTAAACTTGCCAGAGAGAGAGTCTATTTTACCTTCACTGTCAGTGTTAGGAAAACCCACCCAAACTCTCTCTCATTACAAAAGAAAATACTCCAGTTCCATTTCATTGGGGGTGAGTGGGGTGGGGAGCACCCCTGGCTCTGCTCAGGGCTGACTCCTGGCTCTGTGCTCAGGGATCACTCCTGGCAGTGCTTCGGGGACCATCTGTGGTGCTGAGAGTGAAACCTGGGTTGGCTGCATGCCCACTGTACTATCTCTCTGGTTTCATTCTTTCCTTTGAAGCGAGTATTTTCTGTGAGAAACCACTAAAGCACTTGAAGTTTTTAGCAAGCAATTGATTTTCCAGGCTTTTCATCATCTCACCCAGGGAGGGTTCTCTTGATAACATTCCCACTCTGGCCTGCTTCCAAAGTTACTTAGGTATTTGAGAAACTGGTTTGGGTATTTTTTTTTCTCTCCCCTTTACTACCTAAGTAGGTGGACAACACATTTTTTTTTCAAAGTATAATATGCATGTAATAAAGTGTGTTGAGTGCACTAATAAATGCACAACTTAACCTTTCTTGAAAAAAACATTTGGATACAACACACACTCACCTAGCTGCAAATGTAGAATATTTCCTGAGAGTTGCCTCAAGTTCCTTATCAGTTTATAAACATCCATCCCATCTCGCAAGGAAACCTCTATTATAATTTTCTTTCTATCATCAACTATTTGGGTGGGACAACATTTTATAATTTTTTTTTTTGCTTTTTTTGGGTCACACCCAGCTATGCTCAGGGGTTACTCCTGGCTTTACACTCAGGAATTGTTCCTGGCAGTGCTTGGGGGACCATATGGGATGCCGGGGATCGAACCCAGGTCGGCTGCGTGCAAGGCAAATGCCCTACCTGCTGTGCTATTGCTCCGGCCCCAACATTTTATAATTTTTGACAATGATATTTTGTGGGAGCTGGAGCGATAGCACAGTGGTTGGGTGTTTGCCTTTCACCCAACCCGAGTTCGACTCCTCCGCCCCTCTTGGAGAGCCTGGCAAGCTACCGAGAGTATTGAGCCTGCGCGGCAGAGCCTGGCCAGCTACCCGTGCATATTGGATATGCCAGAAACAGTAACAATAAGTCTCTCAACGTTACTGGTGCCCACTCGAACAAATAGATGACAGTGACAGTGACAGTGATATTTTATAAGCCAGAATACGTCAGTGGACAATACCTGGGCCAATGCCACAAGCATGAGTCCTGGGTTAAATCTCTAGCACAACAAAAAAGCAACAAAATCCACCAGAAGTATGAGATAACATAGTCCCTAACTGAGGGGGTGAAGACAGGCAGAGGGGCTGGAGTGATAGTGTAGTGGGTAGGATGCTTGCCTCGCGCGCAGCTGATCCAGATTCAATCCATGGAATTCCAATGGTCCCCCAAGTCCTGTCAGGAGTGATTCCTGAGCACAGAGCCAGGAGTCAGCCCTGAACCTTGCCAGTTGTGGCTCCAAAACCAAAAACAAACAAAATTTTTTTAAAAAGAATAAAAGGCCGGCGTGAATGCTCTCAGAAATAGGGACAACATGGGCGTTGATTTGCCTCAGTGTCCTCATTCCTGCTGGCCTCCCCATCAAATCAACACTGCACTAGTGCCCCCTTCCTGCCATCACTTTGCACCCAGACAGTGGCATAAGCCTGTGACCTCTGCTTTCCTCTTATCTGATAAAATACTGCCTCTCCCAGCAGCCAAATAATCTTGTCCACCACAAGACTCCTGGTGTTTGCAGTGCTGTGCTGACACTCCTGTCACAAGAAGCTGTGATTTTGCTGTGATGTATATTTGGCATCCCTGATGAGAGGCCAACAGCTTTGAGTTCTGTTTGCTGTAACTGTCTGAGACACATCCCTAGTTCACTCTTCCGATGTCATCATAAAGGACTCTAGGAGCTGATCCTTTCAGATTAAAGAATTAAAATAGGGATGCTCTCATAACTCCTAAATAAAACCATTTTACCTCACTACAAAAAAAATGAATGAAAATAAGTAATATAATGCCTGGCACATAGTAGGCACTCAATAAACAGTGGCCTTTTCTTCCAAAAGGTAGAGCCAAAGGTCTAGCTGAACTGAGGTTAGAAGATAAGGTCTGGTCCCAGCTCTGCCACTCTGGAGCAGGGAAAATACCTAGAGTGCTAATCCTCCTCTACATCAATCTTCCCTCATCAGGAATCTGAGTGAGGACACTTCCTGCTCTTCTGAAATCGGAGAGGCCGACAAGCTACCGAGAGTATCTCGCCCGCATGGCAGAGCCTGGCAAGCTACCCATGGCATATGCCAAAAACAGTAACAAGTCTCACAATGGAGACATTACTGGTACCCTCTTGAGCAAATCGATGAGCAAGGGGATGACAGTGACAGCAATAGAAATAAGGTGATGAATGGGGTGGTGATTTTCTCAATTATAGCAATCTTTATTACGTCTTAAGGACCCTGAGTCTGACCAGGATCTTGAGGTGAAGCCCAGTGCCCAAGAAACAGTCCTTTCTCTCCCCTTTGTCTCCTCCAAACCGATTTCTGGGCCTGATTCCTGACGCCAGCTCCCACCCCATAGCTAGGCAGCTCCTCAAGGAGTGAACAGAAAGCTGTGTTTACTCTG
Source organism: Sorex araneus (assembly GCF_027595985.1). Taxonomy (NCBI): domain Eukaryota; kingdom Metazoa; phylum Chordata; class Mammalia; order Eulipotyphla; family Soricidae; genus Sorex; species Sorex araneus. Next base: position 48,995,698 of record NC_073306.1, on the reverse strand, counting down.
CCAAGAGTTTCCCTGGGGAGGGAGGAGAGGCCAAACAAATCTCCTTGCTCTGGTTTGGGAAAGCAGGCAGTTAATTACCTGGAGTTAGAGCCGGGGCAGCCTGCTAGGTAAACATTTGCCAAGTTGGCCCCACTGGTTAACCTCTTGGCTCCCAAAGTTGAGGTGGCAGTGTCTGGGTCTGGGCTGCTGAGAAGGATCAGGAACTTGGGGGAGGGTGGGCCTGGCTTCTGGGGCCTGACAGAGAGGACCTGATTCAGAGGAAACCTTTAAAAAAATGCAGTAGGGGCAGGAGAGATAGTACAGGGGTAGGGCATTTGCCTGTACACAGCCAACCCAGGTTTGATCCCTGGCACCCCATACTGTCCTTTGAGCCCACCAGGAGTGATTCCTGAGTGCAGAGCCAGGGGTAAGCCCTGAGTGCTGCTAGGTGTGGCAAAGAAAAATAAAAACAAAACAAAAAAAACCTAATTATTATTATTATAATAATGGAACTGAATGCCTGGGTTAACATGCATTTTACTTGACTTATCTAGTCTTTCTCTCCCCTGTTGGTCACGGAGCAGGGCAGGAGCAACTGCATCATGCCTGGTTCCTGCTTCACATTTTGTTTTACTTAAACCGTTTTGTTTTTGTTTTTCTTTTCTTTCTTTCTTCCTTTCTTTCTTCCTTCCTTCCTTTCTTTCTTTCTTTCTTTCTTTCTTTCTTTCTTTCTTTCTTTCTTTCTTTCTTTCTTTCTTTCTTTCTTTCTTTCTTTCTTTCTTTCTTTCTTTCTTTCTTTCTTTCTTTCTTTCTTTCTTTCTTTCTTTCTTTTTCTTTCTGCTGTTTTGGGTCACACCCAGCAATGCTCAGGGGTTACTCCTGGCTTTGCACTCAGGAATCACTCCTGGCGGTGCTCGGGGCACCATATGGGATGCTGGGAATCGAACCTGGGTCTGCCACATGCAAGGCAAACGCCCTACCTGCTGTGCTATCACTCCAGTCCTGATCATTTTGTTTTTCTTAAAACCCCGGTTCTCCTCCCTGGCCATCTGTGAGGGAAGGTCATTTGGGCTGAAAACTCGGCCTTGGCAAATAGTTTCATAACCGCTATTCACGGTCTGTAGAAGCCACCCAGACACAAGCAGTGTGGGTAGCTGCCAGAACGTTCTGAAAACATGTCTAGATCACCTATCTGTAACTGCTTGTTTGTACTATTTGAAAGTATGTTTTCTTCTGAATAATGAAACTTGCAATATTTACTTACGTTTTTGTTTGAATTTGTAAGCAGCAATAACTATAAAACTAGCAACTTTTCCCTTGCTCAGGGTCTTGTTTTGGCCTGCGTGCCTGAAAGCTTGACCCTAGCTAGCTGGCTTAATAAACTCCGCTTGTGTGTTACATTACTGGCTGAACTCTTTGTGCAGATTCGGAGGGGGAAATTATCGATAGCAGACCCTAACACCCCAAGTCTCAGTCCATAGAAGTGGCCAGGCTGAAAACTCAGCCTGCCGGCAGTTTCAGGCAGGGACATTGTCTTGTATGGGTGAGGCCTGGCCGGATACCCGCCTCCTTGATTCCCTCTGGCTCTGGAAAGCTGAATTTCCCACAACTGTGCTGATAGCAGAAATCCACCTCTTTGGGAGAAGGGAGCCCAGGGTCTGGGCCTGTCTGACTACGCATGGCTAGGAAGGAGGGAGTCTTGGGGGTCTATAATTATTCATATGTTGCATAATTATGTGGCAGAAGGAAACAGTTTTCTCCCACCCTTTGAGGTTCTTTGGCTGGTCCAATAATTGACATAAGACAGAGCAACAGGAGTAAAACAAATTGGTTCCTATGGAATATGAGGGTCAAAGGCAAGTTGGACACGATGCAGTGTATCTGCCATCCTGAGCTCAAGGAGGAAAATGTGGGTTCCAATTTTTTGTTTTTGTTTTGTTTTGTTTTCATTTTAGGGCTGCACCTGGTAGAGCATGGGACAGTCCAGGTGCCCTGACAGAACCCAACCTCCCTGGGGTCTCCACAGACCAAGGGTCTGGCTGCAGAGAGGAGGAGGGATATTGATGGGAAGAAGAGCCGAAGTTTGGTAATCAGATGTTTGCTCAGCCATGCAGATAGGTCATGTGGATAAGAACTTATCTCTGACTAGAGCACTCTATCTAGGTCAGGCTCTCATTACTAATCCTTTTAGGTAATTGAGCAAGAGATAAGAGTTTCTCTCGAATCTGTTGCATCTTGATTGCCTTGAGGTCAAAACAATCCACATGCCAAAGGGCCTGTTTTGCTTCTCTTCACCTATGCAGTTTCCAAGCACCCTCCCATGTGCCAGTTCATTCAACAGCCCCATAATAAACCTGTGGAACAGGTACGGGCCCCCTGTGATGCAGTGGGGGGAAGGAGAGAGAACACAACACCACAGGTCCTGCACAAGCTCTGCATGCAGGAAGCCTGGGGTTGATCCCCAGCCCCTCATGCCCTGAGTAATCTCTCAACACCAAGCTGGGAGTAACCTCTGAGCACTACTGGGTGTGACCCAAAAATCAAAATCAAAACCAACCAACAACAACCAAATAAAACATCCTTGGGCTGAAGCAATTGTACAATACGTAGGACGTTTGCCTTGCACGTGGCTGATCTGAGCCCGGTCCTTAGAACCCCGATGTGGTGGTCTGAGCCCTGCTAGGAGTGATTCCTGAGTGCAGAGCCAGGAATGAGCCCTGAGCCCTGTCAGAAGTGGCCCTCAAACAAAATAAAACAAACAAAAAACCAACACCCCACATCAAATCCAAGCCATTAGCACTGATTATGTGAACTTGGGGCAATCCTCACCTCTCTGAACCCCACTAAGTTTACCTGTATAATGGAAGAGGAGCTTCCTCTCACCACCAATGGATTTGCTGTGAGGCTGACAGGAAATTGGGGTGTCTAAGCAGCTCACAAGTTCCTGGCACCTGGTCAGTGCTGGCACCGCTCTTGGATTCCCCAGTTACAGAAAAGGAAAACGAGGCTAGTCGATTCTCAGGTTCTTCCAAATGTTAGAACGATCATCATACAGCTACAGACAAGCACATGTCAAAACTGAATTTTTTTTATTCAAGAGGAAACTTGGGACGATGAAGCCAATTTAGAGGACAACCACCCAATCCAGTCAAGGAAACACCAAGAATATTGGAACACGATTGCTATCCAGATTCCAGTAGGGCATGACCTGAAACCTCTGTGACTTCTACTGGTCAAGAAACCAAGAAGTTTCAGTTCCACTGTGGCTCAGAGGCCAATCACACTAGAGACACAGTGATAGGTGGAGAGAAAGGAACTGTGTTGACAATATGAAGCAGATTTGGAAGACGGGCCCATTACTTCACAGCAGCTGTCATAACTGCATGGTCACAGGTTTTTCTAGATAAAGAACAGGGAAACACACTTTTTTCAGAGTGGCAGGTTACAGTTGGCTGGAGAGCACCAGAATGAACAAATCTCCTTGGAGTCACGCTTCCGGTGTGAGTACAAATAGAAATTTCTCACTACGTTTTCCATTCTCTTGCACAAGATTAGGAGACATTATTTACATTTTCAAACATTTTTGGTTTATAATATTGAATTCAACTCCTAACTTCTTTGGGCAGTCTTCAACATTTGTATCAATGGGGAACAAAAACATTTGCATTTTATCTGTTTTATACAAATTGGCATCTTAGTTCTCACATTTAAAAAAATGTTTGGGCCCAAACACACAGGGAGTCACTGGGCACTCATTAGATGCTCCTTGAGGAAGGCAGAGTTCACATCTCTCCTCACTCTGCCTCACTTCCAAGGTCTGGAGGCTTTCCTTAAACCAGGTCAAGTGTTGATTAGATGAAAAGGAGAAGGATTCACCTTCCAAATGGTGTACTTCTGTAAGAATTCCAGATCTTTTTCCTTGGGAAGCTCTAGTCCAGCCATGTTAGGAGGACGATAAGAAATGGAAGGCCCAATGATCCAGAGACTCATTATGAATCTCTTGGAAGAGAGAATAAAGCAGCATGCCATAGCCATAATGCTGGACCCCGTGCCAAGGTGTTTTATTTGGGGCAACTCGGAGGGGGGCAGGTGAGTTTCCCTCCCCGCCCTAATGGAGCCCGCCCCAGCAGCTGAAAGCCTCCAGGACTCAACTGCTGCCATTCTCACGGCCACTCTCCAAACGCTCAGGCCGAGTCTCACCCATGAGTGAACCTATTCCTGAACCACGCGGCCACATCTCATACCTCACACCACTAATATTCCAAGAGTAGCACACAACATTTGATGGGGTTTAAAGTAGAAGGCAACCAATCTTAGAGGGAAATATGTCTTTACAGATATATATATGTAACCTGCCATACACACACACACACACACACACACACACACACACACACATACACACACATATATATAAAAGCAGACAAGGCTCAACCTTTAACAATATATTATAGAAGGGCTTAATCTTAATGGACCATGGGTGAAATAACAATCTTTGCACACTTTCCTCTAAGGAAACATTTTTTTTTTCTTTTTGGGTCACATCCAGTGATGCTCAGAGGTTACTCCTGGCTCTGCACTCAGGAATTACTTCTGGTCTTCTCTCTTTCTGAAGAGAGACGGGGATACAGCAGGAAGAACGCCAAGGCAGAGGGGAACCCCAAGGCCTGGTCCTGACAGCTCAGGTGGGTGGTTTGATGCCCCTGTGTCAGGGAAGGGCAGAGGAAACAATCGTGCCTGCTCTGTGCTGAGTCCTGGGCACTGCTTATCTCATCTCACCCTCTTCCTGCAAGCCTTCAAGGAAGGTGTAGTATCTGCGCTCTGCAAACAGAAAGAAGTCCAGAGAGGTTAGGTAACTTGCCCAGGAGCTCAAGTTTGTTGAGAGCACTCGAGCTCTGCTTTAACCACAATGCTACCTAGTGCCCAGGCCCCTTCTTGGAAGACTACAAGCTAATTCTTTATGGCTCAGTCCAGAGAAGGAAGGCGGGGTGGGGGGTGGGTGGGAGAGGCAGAATCAGAGTTCAGAGGAGGAGCACTTAATTTATTTATTTTTTAAATTTTATTGAATCACCATGAGATAGTTACAAGCTTTCATGTTTGGGTTACAATCACACAGTGTTCAAACACCCATCCCTCCACTAGTGCACATCCTCCCCCACCAATATCCCCGGTATATCCCCCTTTCCCACTCTCCCCCTGCCATGAGGATGAGCACTTTAGAGCAAACTCAGTAATATCAGTCCCATTTTCTTCCTAAGTGCCTTGGCTGACATGACACCCGGTACTTCGGCAAGCTCAGGCTCCCGATTCTCCCTACCCCAGGCAGCCTCGCCCCACCTTCTTGGCTATGACAGTCACTGCAGAGCTTCCAGAAACCCCTATCCTTAGATCCACCCCAAGGCCTGCTTCAACCATCTCCTGCCTCTTCCCAGAAGCCTCCCAGACATCACCGGAGCCCAGGTTTTTCTTCCACTCTCTGCTGTCCTCTCCCTTCTGCCCTGTCCCTTGTTCCTCTCTCCAAGCTGCTTGCTTTTGCCCCCCTGACCAGAGCCCAGTATAGAATGGGAACTCCTGGTGGCTTTGATGATCCTAAATTGCTCAGCAGAGGCCCCGGGGCCCTTGGCAGAGCCCAGAGATGTATTTTTAGGGTGAGTCTCACTTTCTCCAGTCTGCCAAGGTGCCCTGCCTTCTTCACCCAAGCCCCAGGGTGACTATGTAAATTGCAGTTCAGACAAGCCCTGGACTCAGATGGAGAATCTGCCCTGCAGGGAAGAAGGTAGGAGAAAGCGTGCATATGAGGGCGTGTGAGCGAGCATGCATGATGCATGCATTCATGCTTGCGTGTGTGTTTAGCCAAGTTTGAGGTGGGTGTGAGCCAGCCAGGGTTCAGGGGAGGGGAAGGGAGAGTGGGAGCAGGATTAGAAGTCACCTAAGCTCCTTACCAACAGACTCTGCCCTCCCACCCTCTCAGCTTTTTCTCCATCCATCCATTCATGCACTCACTGGCACATGTCATAGCAGTTCTGGGAAGGAGAAGGATGAATGAGACATGATCACTCGTCTCAGAACCAGACAGCTGATTTCCCCAAATCAACCCCCTTCTACAGAGTACCCTGATGGCTGGTACTCTCTGCCGGCCACTCACAGGAGTCGGAAATCTAGCTACTCCTCCCCACTTCCCTCCTGCCACCCTCCTCCAGACTTCAGCAGCTTCATCATGGCTCATGCCTGTGGCCTGTCTGACCCAGCAGGACTCCTCTCTTCCCGTGTCAGCCACTTCCCTGGGCTCCAGGTGCTGCTGTGAGGACACAGTCAGACTCTGACTGCCCTTGACTGTGACAGGCACACCCCCCCACCCCACCCCCCACTCCTGCCTGCCACCCTCTTCCCTGTCCCATGAGCTCTGGGAACTCCCAGAACTGAAATACCCTTCTCTGGGTAGACACAGTTCACTTCCTCACCTCCTTAGGGTTGTGATCCACCAGCTTTTGTAGGGGGCCCTGATGGTCCCCCCTTTTTTTTTTCTTTGCTTTTTGGGTCACACCTGGTGATGCACAGGGGTTATTCCTGGCTCTGCACTCAGGAATTACTCCTGGTGGTGCTCAGGGGGACCATATGGGATGCTGGGAATCGAACCCGGGTCAGCCGCGTGCAGGCAAATGCCCTACCCGCTGTGCTATTGCTTCAGCCCCACCTGATGGTCCCCTTTGAGAGTGCAGCTCCTCCACCCTGTAGCATCTAGTGCCAAACCACAAGGAGGGTCACAGAACACTCAGCAGTGCTCAAGGCTTACTCCCAGCTCTGAGCTCAGGGATCACTCTGGATGGGGTTTGGGGGACCATCATGAGGAGCCAGGGATTACACCGGGGCCGGCCACATACACACACAGAAGATCTTTTATTTGCTTGTTTCACCACATTTCCCCTTTCTGGATGGACTCTAGCAGTTGTGGGATGAGCTCAGGAAAGACTTGTGAGGGTGACAGACCCTTCACAAACTGCCCCTTCTGTCACCCCTGCTATTTCCTGTCAGGCAGCCACAACACCACAGCGATTTTCTAAATTATACCTTCTCATCCTTCGGGTCATCAGGTCCATGAGGCGGGGGGTGGGGGGGGTGGGGGGTGGGGTTCACTTTCTGGGAAGCCTAGCGATGCCTGTGGGGTTCCTAGGATGCCTTACATGAGGTAGGGAGAGAGGTGACGGCCTCGAGAGGAAATCCACCGCTTTCTCTCTGTTCACCTCTGCCACCCAGGAACGGTTGGGGAAATCCAGGGCTGATGAGAGTCAGGGTGAGCCTTGATCCCTGCAGGAAAGGAAAGTCAGTCCCGAGCCAGAACCAGGTTTGTCGTCTTTCTCAGAAAAGAATTTCAGGAGGAGATGAAGAGCGAAGCACAACAAGTTTACTGGGAAATAAAGGGAGCTAAGGAGAGAGCTAAGGGAAGACGTGTGCTCAAGAGAAAACACAGGCTTCTCCAGAGCAAAGGGAGCCCCACTAGTTCACATCTCTAGAGGGGAGATTCGAGCAACCTGAGATGTGGGCACCATGTGCACGGGCTGGCAACACATGGACCCATGCCCCCTTCGTTCCAAACTGGCTTTTAAAGGGTTTTCCCCAAGCTGCCCTGCATGGGGTTTTCTACCTAGATTAGAGTCCATTGCTAGGGTGGTTGCCAGGGGGAAGGGTTAGGAGCAGTTGAAAGTCTTCTATGAGATTCCTTTTCTGCCCTTTGTTCCTCTCAGTAGAGGGCCCAGACTTTTCTGAGCCTGTGCTAACACCAAATAAAGGTCTTATCAGGCCTTAGTTCCCATGGTTCTAAGGCAGCCTTGGGCCAGTTGGTTTTGTTATGTCCCAGGAACTCGATGCCAGAATGCTCCCCTAACTCCCTGCCTGCCTGCTTCTCTAGGTCACTGGTCTCCTAGGTGAGGCAGCCTCCCCCGCTCCCCTTCCAGGTCTTTGGTCTCCTCCTGTCACTCTGTAATTGCTAACACTGGCCTGTTCCTTAAGACTGAGCTGGGGTGGGGCTGGAGCAATAGCACATCGGATAGAGCGTTTGCCTTGCACACGGCTGACCCAGGTTCGATTCCCAGCATCCCATATGGTCCCCTGAGCACCGCCAGGAGTAACCCCTGAACATCTTTGGGTGTGACCCAAAAAGAAAAAAAAAAAAAGACTTACATATCTCCTTGACACCTCCACAGGAGGCAGTGGCCAGTGAATGTGGAGCTCCACTAGGAAGAATTAAGGGTGGAGTGAGTAAGTTCTTCCTGCTCTTCAGTGTTGTATCCCCGAGGCCTGCCACAAAGCCTGGCCCACTCTGAGTTCTCAATAAAGGTTCCTTGGGAAAAGGAATGAGATGAGTTTAGGGAACAAGGATGAGGTAGAGGCATTTCAACTGAGAAAAGGGCCCTCACCCAACCTGAGGAGAGTCGGGGAGACATTTTTGTTGTTTGTTTGAGGACCACCACCTAGTGATGCTCAGAGGTTACTCCTGGCTCTGCACTCAGGAATTGCTCCTGACAGTGCTCAGGGATGCTGGGGATGGGTTGGCTGCATGCAAGGCAAATGCCCACTTTACCCACTATCCTGTCATTTGGACTCCTAGTCAGGGAGATTTCTGCTGATTCTCATATGATGAGGGAGGAGGTAGAAGGGCAGAGGAGACCTTCAGATAAGAACAGCCACCACAGGCACAAAGAATCCTCCACCTCCTCGCCTCACATGGTGCCTGTGGGGAGTGTCAGCTAAATCCTTAAAGATAGTTCTTATATTGGGGCCGGAGCGATAGCACAGCGGGTAGGGCGTTTGCCTTGCACGCGGCCGACCCGGGTTCGATCCCCGGCATCCCATATGGTCCCCCAAGCACCACCAGGAGTAGTTCCTGAGTGCAAAGCCAGGAGTAACCCCTGAGCATCGCTGGGTGTGACCCAAAAAGCAAAAAAAAAAAAAAAGATAGTTCCTAAAAAAAAGATGACACTGGCCATTTTGAGGACACTCTGAGGTGATTTGTGCCCCGCCCTCAGACTGGCTGACCCTGGAAGGCAAAGCATTCATGTGGTAGCCCTCACCTCACATGAGCACTCTCTGAGCCCAGAGGAGTGAAGACAGGTGGGGTTGCCACCTGTGGGAACCCCCCCAAGAGTCAGGCCTGGGTTTAACTATCTCCTGGCAGACTCATTACCCTGATCTAAGCGAAGAAGGGACAGAAGTCCCCGTCACTAGTGAGTGTCAACTCCAGCTAGGTCAGCTCCTTGAAGCCTCCCTCATCACACTGGGGCTCCCCCAACTAGCTCTATCATTTCTCAATACACTGAAAAGCGAGTTGCACCCCAGCAAGCACTTCCACAGCTTGGAACAAGATGAAGACCGACTGCAGAGCCCCGGCAGAGGGTGCACCTGAGTCCCAGGCGCCAGGAATGGGTGTGAATGGGGGTGAGATTGGGCGGGGAGGGCGCTGGAAGAAAAAGGGAACCAATGTTGAAAGTAGCAGGGAACATTTTAGCTAATCCGCTCCGTGTCTATTTCTCATCTGCTCGTTTGTAGATTTCCGAGTTGCCCAGCTGAGGCCGCCTGAGAAAGCTTTAAGGTTTAGGGTGGAGCTGGGGAGCCCTGAGGAAGCTCCAAGAATTAGGGTCCAGAGCTCCAAGGATCAGGACCCCTGACCCTTCTTAGCTGAGTCAAAGTAGGAAGACACCCCCCACACACACCCGCTGTGAGCGTCACTTTCCTCATCTCTAAAGTTAGGTGAAGCTGTCACAGCTCCTGGTGACCAACTGTGAGGCGGGCCCCTACCAGTTGCCCTCATTGACTAGCAGCAGCCGAGGTTTGGAAGGGGTTAAGTAGACACCCCGCCTCTGGGCCAGGAGCGAATCGGAGCGGCGTGGGCGGAGCCAGGCTGCAGCTCCCAGAAAGTGATCTGGAAGCGCCAGAGGCTGCCTGCAGAGGGAACCCAGAAGATACCAGCCCGCCCTGGGGGGTCCTGGGGCTGGGTCCGTGGCCTTTGCGCCCTGACAGCTCTAAGTCAGAGGGCCAGTTGCGGGGGTGGGGTGGGGGGAACCAGGGAGGAGGAGGAGTTCAGCTGTCTTGGACTCGCGACAGGGTGGGGAAGGACCAGGACCCACCACCTGCCTGGACCCCACGCAAGGGGCACTGGCTGTGACCAGGCCGTGGCCTCAGAGGACCCTACTAGTCCACTAGGGACATAGGGGCTAATTTTAGCTCTAGTCACAGGGCATCTAGGCTAGGAGTTGTGCCAGCAGGCACTGGGTGGCCCAGGGCTGCTTAGGGGCTGCTCAAGGCAGGGGGTGATTTGGGGAGGCCAAACCAGCGTCCTTCCAGCGTGGAACCCTTCCAAGCCGCCTTCTGCAGGCACCCCAGCGAGCCCCCCAGCACCTGGCGGAGGGCCCTCCCCTGCACTGAGGGTAAGGTCAGGGGGTGCTGCCAGGAAGGCAGAGGATGCCGCCTCACGGTCTGACAGGGGTGGCAGCAGCCTGAGAAGAGCTGGGGCCAAAGGTCCTGAGTGTGAAAAGCCAAGGCCAGTGGGCTGGGTGCTCCAGCCCTTCATGCTCAGCTGGTGACCCGCTGCTGGACTGACACAGGAGCCTGTTCTCCAGACCCCCTCGCTTCTCCCCGCAGTGCCATGAGGGTGCTGAACTAGAAGTTTGCTGCCAGGCCCCGTGGCCCACTCTGGCCACAGCGCAGCCCTGCGGGGGTGGCCACATGCGCTGGCGGAGAACAAAGTCCCTCTGGCTGGTGCTGTCTGTCTCCTGGTTCATCGTCCTCCTGGGAGTCTTCCCCCTCCTCCGCCTGGCGGTGCCTGGTGGGCCTCGGCTGGGGCCCCCTGCAGACTGGCCCCGTTGGCTGGACACAGATCTCCTGCAGGCTTTCTCTTCACCCGGGGAGTCTCTGGAAGATGCCCCCAGACGTCCTCCCACACCGCATCGTGACAGCTGCAATTGGGCAACTTGCTTTGACACCTCCAAGTGCAGGGGTGGTGGCCTCAAGGTACATGTGTCCCCCTCGGCTGGTCCCATCTCTGAGACTCATCGCAGGATCCTGGCCTCCATTGAAGGCTCCCGCTACTTCACAGGAAGCCCGGCTGAGGCCTGCCTGCACCTCCTCCTCAGCTCGGGGGCGTGTGCTGGAGAGACCGATCCAGTGCCTACACAATGGAATGGAGGCAGGAACCGCCTGGTCCTCAGGCTGCACCCGGATCCCTGCCCCCCGACGCTCCAGCTGGGACAGGCGATGGTGGCCCAGGCCAGCCCCACCGTGGACACCTTCCGGCCCGGCTTCGATGTGGCCCTCCCGCTCCTACCTGAAGCCCACCCACTGCGAGGTGGGGCTCCTGGCCAGTTGCGGCAGCACAGCCCCCACCCCAGGATGGCTTTGCTGGCCCTGGCAGAGGAAGGGGGAAGGTGGCGCCCTGCAGGCATCAGCTCCTCTGCCTGCCCCTGGAAAGGGCACTGTCAGCAGGACCCTGGATCAGAGCAGTGAGTGGATGCTTCCTGGGGGGTGGGGGAGGGGGTGGGTGGGAAGGGTCTGGGAGAATGACCCAGAACCCAGCAAGGTTTTCTAGTCTACATACCCCACTCTCTGAGGTTTTTCTTTCCCAGCTGTGACACTTGACAGAGCCTCTAACTGTCCCCTGGGCTTCAAGAAGTTCTGATCTTGAACTCTGCTCATCACAGGTGATTTACCAGCACTGGGGGAATTTAAATCTCAGTTTTCCTGAAGTGCCTGGGAGGGGAGAAAACCAAGCCAGGTGAACTCAGGCTACAGCTGCAGGAGTCAGGTTGGACAGCAGAGAGCATTAACACCAGCACGAGATGATTCACCTCAAGGGGTATCCAAGGCCCTCTTTGGCGGTCTCTCCCTCGGGGATCTTGAGAAACAGGAATCATGAGTCACTCTTACTCTGTTCCTCTGATTCTAATCCCTCCTTCTCTAACATCGTAACCAGCCCTCCTAGAGTGCCTGCTCCGTGCTATGTACTTTTGTAAATAATCACTAACAGAATAATACTAATGACTCACATGTAAGCGCCTGTGTGCTGGGCACTGAAGCACAAAGCTCAGAGAGATTCAGTGAGTTGTCTGAGGCCACCCAGTCAGTACTTGAATCGCCTGCAGCAGGTGAGTTTTTAGAGTTTGAAAGGAGAGTATATGGTCCAACCCATCAAACACCTCAGAGAGAGGTGGTTCATAGGTCACAGAGAGAAGCGGTTCCGTGTCTGCATTGGAGGATTGGGGTGGTGGGCTCTCAAGGAAGCAGCCTTTGGTCACAGTCACTAGGTCAGATCTGGGGAAGGGTCCCAGTAAGGTTCCCATGGGGTGGGGGATTTCTGAATCTTACAAGAGAGGGCACTGGCACCTCTAGGGGTCTCTGAGAAGCTTCTCACTTAAGCATATCCCTTCTGAGCGCTCCAAATCCTCTACACCCCCAGGAGGCCAGTAGTATCTCAAGGAGTCTCCTGGCTGGGCAGGTGAGAAGGAAAGTCCTTTGGAGGTTGTCCAGGTTGCCTCACACCCAGACAGTTCTTTCTCCATCTCCTGGCTGACCTGAGTTGGAAGCTGCCACTCTGGAATCTCGTCTGACTCCCGCCCTCCCTCGGGCATCTCCCTTTGCTTTGCTAGAACAACCCAGGCTATTCTGAGCTCTCTCCCAGGGGCCCTCCTCAGGGCCCTGCTCCATTTTTGCCTCTACTTGGGCCTTCTGCGGCTTCCCTCGGCTCCAGGGCACCTGTGGGAATGGAATCCTCTCCTTCCAGAAGGCAGATGGTCTCCAGGCGGCCACAGGGCAACTGTTGCACACCTAAAAAGCACGGTGCACATTTTAGCAGTCATCTGAAAAACTGGGGATTCCCCTCAGACACCTCAGAACTCACCTTTGGTGACACAGTCACCATACCCTGATTCACTTTTCTGTTGTTGGTTGTCTTTGTTTTTTTATTTTGCTTTTGTGCCACACTGGCAGTGCTGAGCTTATCCTGGATCTGTATCACTGTATCACTGTCATCCCATTGCTCATCGATTTGCTCGAGTGGTCACCAGTAACATCTCCATTTTGAGACTTGTTGTTACTGTTTTTGGCATATAGAATACACCACGGGGAGCTTGCCAGGCTCTGCTGTGCAGGTAGGATACTCTCGGTAGCTTGCCAGGCTCTCTGAGAGGGGCAGAGGAATCGAACCCGGGTCGGCTGCGTGCAAGGCAAATGCCCTACTGCTGTGCTATTGCTCCAGCCCATCCTAGATCTACATTCAGGAATCACTTCTAGTGGTGTGGTGCTTGGTATTGAACCCAGGTTGCAAGGCAAGCGCTTTAACCCTATACACTCTCTTCAGTCCCCTGTTTTATTTGGAGGGGGTTACACATGGCGGTTCTTGGGGGACTCTGCAGTTCCAGATATTGAACCTGGACTTCCCACAGGCAAGGCATGTGCTCTAACCCTTTGGACAACCTCTTTGCCCTCCTGCTCACTTTTCTGATAAAAAAAGGAAATCTTAGCTATTCTTTCTTCCAGTAAGTTTTTTCAGTTGATGTCAGTTATAGCCAAATACAGTTGATTATGGGCAAATTGAGAAGCTATTTCATCTTGAACTTCCCTGAGAAGCTGAAAACTGGGGAGCAGCACACACTAGGTAGGGATTCACCGTGTGTCTAGTCTCAGAATGGCCCAGAAACGGGCAAGGTTTTCTAGTCTATATACCCACTCTCTGGGGTACATTTTCAATACGTTTCTTTCCCAGCTGTGACACTTGACAGCCTCTAACTGTCCCCTGAGCTTCAAGAAGTTCTGATCTTGGACTCTGCTCATCATAGGTCCCTGGATTTACCAGCACTGGGGGAATTTAAGCCTCAGTTTCCCTGAAGTGCCAGGTTGCTTCCTGAAGCTAGCCAGGATAGGCATGGAGCAGAAGAACTAGACCCAAGGTGGCCTGAATAAACAAGGGTTGGCCAGAGGAAGGGGTGATTCACAGTCCCCACCTCTGCCCCACATTCATTCCGCTGGCCAGAGTAGGGAATGGGCCAAGCCACCATGGGGGGAGAGCCCTGAGCCTTGTGCTCTGCAGCCACTTCCATAAGGCAGGGCTCAGTCTGCTCAAGGGCACTGCAGGGAAGGACCCCCATTTCAGGGAACAGGAAGATGAGGCTCAGAGGGTGGAGGGAGCTGGCCCAGCTCCTGATTCACCATGGCCCCCCACTCTTCTGATTCTGACTAGGGGGTGGGGAAGGGAGGAATGGGGCTCAAACCCTGCCCTGCTGGCTCTGAAGGCCATGTTTTCCCACCTTGGTTGAATAGTCTCCTGTTCCTTTGGCATAAGCGTCCACCCATTTAAGTAGGTATTTATTTATTTTTATGAATGGGGAATTCATTCACTGGGTACTCAGTTCCAAAGGTACAAAGGGGTCTTCAGTAAAGGCTCCCTCCCCGCCCTCTGGCCGCCAGCAGTTGCCCCAGCTTCTCCTGAGACTATGCTTATAGGCTGTGGGGGGCTCTGTCTCCCCCACCCCCACTTTGTTCTTGACTTGGCAGGTTTTAAAGTATCCTGGCCTGTCTCCTCTGGGCCCATGTTAACGTCTTCTTTGTCAATCAGAAGAAGAAAGATGCTTTAGGTAGAATAAAATATTTTCATAGGTAATATTAATATGTTCACTCTTATACCAACAGTTATCAAATGTGACTACATGTACTATCAAGTGTTTTTACTGGGGGGGGGGGGGTGCCCTAGGCACAGGGAACTTAGTTGTCTATGGCTAGGTCTGGTACAGACCTCGGCCAGGGGTGGAACCACACTGACACACTGAGATACCCCTCAGAATCCGTGGCAAGCACCGTGCATGTTCACAAGCCCTAAGAAACTTCATTTGCAATTATCTCAATGTCCTTTTTATCACACACACACACACACACACACACACACACACACACACACACACACACACATGCTTATTTACCTCAGTGAATGGAGGACTCACACCGTGCCAAATTTCGCCTCAGCCAGTTCCATGGTCAGATTTGTGCAGAAACTGACCTTTGGTCAGTCCTGGATCTGTCCTCTATTGCACATGGAACAGTCACTCTGGGACTCTGTTTTGTTGTTGTTATTGTTATTGTTGTGTTGGAGACACACTGTGAAGCAGGAGAGGCTGTGCAAACTGTCTGCCTAGCTCTTCTTCAGAGTGTGTGTGTGTGTGTGTGTATGTTCTCTTTAATTTTTTATTTTTTTGGGGGGAGGGTTTTTGGGCCACAACTGGTAGTGCTTAGGGCTTATTCTGACTCTGTACTCAGGAATACTCCTGGCAGGGCTGGGGGTACTATATGGGGTGCTGGGGATAGAAACCAAGACAATCGCATGCAAGGCAAGTGCCCTGCCATTGTTCTATTGCTCTAGCCCGTTGTGTCCTCCGTAGACCTCAGTTTCCTTCTCTGTGAAGGAGGAATCTTACCAAGTCACACCCAAAAAGCAAAGCAGATGCCCTACCTGTTGTGCTATCGCTCCAGCCCGCGTTTGATTTTTAATTCATTTCTGATGGTTGCATGTTCAGAAATCTTTTACTGTTGCCAATTTTTTTGTGACTCCCCGGACCTCTCACATTCAGTTATGTGATCCCATGTGAGAGTACTACCCATCATTTGGGAAACAAGATGACCAGGAAACTAGTTCCTGCAGACTCTAGTTTCAGTGCTCCCCAACCCTGTCTGTGATCTGGACCAGAGCATGGGTTTCAGAGCCTCAGTCTCCCCGTCTGTACAGGGGGTTGCTTAGAGGCTGACTCATCACGCCCAGGCCAGAGGTCATAGCAGAGAAGGGTCCTGGGACCCTGACCCACTCTGAGCAGGCCTGTGAGCCCCGACCCAGCTGGGTAGTGGGCCCTGGCTCTCTGGGTGAGGGTCTCAGGGAGGTGCTCTGAGGAGGCTGTGAGTCCAGCCCAGCCCCCAGAGGCACAGGGAGGAGCCAGAAGAACAGAGGAGGCCTTTCCTGTGGGCAAGGGGCCTCAGGAAGCTGCTGCCTGTGTGGTTCCAGGCTGGGGGCCCAGCCCACCTCAAACAGGGAAACCTTTTCAGTCGCTGCTCTGAGGCTGGGGGCAGGGCGGGCACTAAGGCATCCAGGTGAGGTAGCAGGCAATGGGCACAGTGGGAGGGCTAATGGGGCCTGTCCAAGTCAGGCCAGCCCAGACACCTCAGGTCCTAAGGCCTCCATTTTGCAAATGAGGAATCTGAGATCCTGAGAAGGGAAGGGAGAGTTTACCACAATCCTGGAACGCTGGAGTGCTGCCTCCCTGTTGGGGGTGCTGGGAGGCTTTTTTGGGGGGTGTTTTTTGAATCATACTCAGCGGTGGTGCTCCGGGGCTATTCCTGGTTCTGTGCTCAGGACATGCAGTACAGGGGATCACACCAGAGTCCCCAAAGTCATTGCATACAAGGCAAGTGCTGTACCTACTGTGCCATTTCTCCCGCCCGAGGCTTGTTTGCATGTGTGTCCATGTATGAGTGTGGCAGTGTGTGTGTGTATCAATATGTGTGTACCGAGTATTGAGCTGTGTGTCAGTGTGTCAGGCTGTGTCAGTGTGTATGTTGATGTGTATGTGTGTGTGTGTGTTGGGCTGTGTGTCTGTTGGTGTGTGTATGTGTGTGTCAGTGTGTATTAGTGTGTGTCAGGTTGTGTGTCAGTATGTGGGTATTGGTGTGTGTATGTGTGTGTCAGTGTGTGTATATCAGTGTGTATGTGTGTGTCAGGCTGTCAGTGTGCAGGTGTTGGTGTGTGTGTGTGTGTGTGAGTGTATGTGTATTGGGCTGTGTGTCAGTGTGTGGTGTTGGTGTGTGTATGTGTGTGTCAGTGTGTACATAGGTGTGTGTGTTAATATGTGTATATGTGGGTGTATGTGTCGGGGTATGTTGGGGTGTGTGTTGGTGTGTGGCATTGTCAGGGCATCAGTGTTGTCAACCTGAGCACACCGTAGTGGGGTACACTGTGAATTTGGGAGTGCTGGCGTGGGCTGGGGAGCCAGGCAGGTGAGGGGCAGCTGTCTCAGACTTCATGTATGTGGGACCCCTTCCTGTTTCTCCTAGGACCCACCCTGGGGCTGCGCTGCCCAATGCCACCTTCTGCCTCATTCCTGGCCACCGTCCTGCTGCCTTGCACTTCCTCCACGCCCTGCAGGTACACCCCCACTTGCACATTTCCTGTCCTCTGAGCCCCCTCACACAAAGGAGGGGTGCTCTGAGCTCTGGGGAGACAGTAAGCTGTCCCCTCTTCATTCTGGAACTCAGCTGTGTCTGTGGTCCCTGCCCCCTCTGCAGAGCCACCCTCTCTCCCCCAAAAGGTCACTTTTCTTTTTGTCCCCATTGTCCCCAACAGCAGAGACTTCTGACTTGGAATTTGGGGGGCATTGGGCTCTCTAGTGAACCCCCTCCTGCCCCTAGGCTGGCTGCATCCCTGTGCTGCTCAGCCCTGGCTGGGAGCTGCCCTTCTCCGAGGTCATCGACTGGACCAAGGCAGCCATCGTAGCTGATGAGAGACTCTCGCTTCAGGTAGCTCAGGCCTGCCTTGGGGTCGAGGCTGGGCCCATGACATGGTGGGGGGCCACGGGACCTCGGCCCTCGGCTGCTTCAATCCTCATTCCCATCCTCATATATGTACATTGATGGATATGCCCGTATTCCTTCGTCTCCCTCTGTGTTCCCCAGAATCAGAGGGAGACAGGTCTGCCTGTGGGTTTTGAGAGCAAGCTTTGCCTCTTTCAGCCTCAGTTGAAAATCCAATTGAGGACCTGGAGAGAAAGGTCAAAGGACAAGAGGGCATGCTTTGCATACTGGAGGCCCGGGTTTGACCCTTGACCCCTCCTGGCACCCCCTGAAGTGACTTGGACTGCCAGAAGTGACCCTTGAGCACTGTTGTGTATGACCCCTGAATACTGAGTCAGGAGTAGCCCTCAGCATTGCCAGATGTTGCCCCCAAACAAACGTACCCCAGTTTAAAGGACAGCCACAGAAAATCCGGAGTTTGAGTGCCTCCTTGGCGGGTGGGGTGGGAAAAAGGAAACTTCACTGTGGTTTTCCATCTGATGAAATTTATTTTGCCCATCTCTGGAAAACAAACATCTGTAGGAGTCTTGCCTCCTCCGAGAAGGGAGAACAGCACAGGAAGTTAACCGCTTGCATTTCCAGAGCCTCTAGAATGTGCTAAGCACTTCACCGGCACTCTGGTCTTTGCAACCACCCTCCCGGCTGGTCATTTTGCAGATGCAGAACTAGACTCAGAGAGGTTCAGCAGCCCGTCATAGCCACAGTTACTAAGTGGTGTTTCACCCAGCTCTGTGTGACCCTTGAACTCTTGGCTGCTGTGCCCCTTGGGCTTGGGCCGAGGTGGTGGTGCTGGGGGGTGAGGGGGGGGTAGTGTGCTGCTAACCCATGTGGAGAACCTCAGGGAGGGGGCTTCTGCTTCCTGGACAGACCCCAGCTCCAGGTTGTCCCCACCCAGACAAAGCTCCCCACCCCATGCCTTCCCTTTCTCTCTTGCTGTCCCCCAGGTCCCGAGTGCCCTCCAGGAGATGCCCCCCACCCGGGTCCTCTCACTGCGCCAGCAGACCCAGCTTCTGTGGGATGCCTACTTCTCCTCAATCGAGAAGGTCATCTATACCACATTGGAGGTGCGGGTCACTCACTGAGGGGAGCCCAGCTCTCGCCTCATCTCTATCTCCTCTCCACGTCCTGCTCTCAGAGTCCCGTTCTTGCTTGGTTTTGGACCTCTCTCCCCTTAGAAATGCTTTCTGGCTAACCCCAAGGCACAGCTCTGAGGTCTTGGGCAAGTTCCTTCCCCAGTTTTGGCCTCAGTTTCCCCACTTGTAGAGGATCAGCGGTGGCAAAGAGATTTTAATGGATGTGCCATTTCCAGTTGAGGGCAGTGGTCCCCGGGGGCACCATGGGAAGGATTCAGCATCTGGGAGGAATGGTGTGAGCAGGTGGGACGGGGGAACCTGAGTCCACCATGTGCCTCCTCTGCAGGCCAGCTTCAAGGGCAGCCCTTCTGCGTGTGCTCAGCCCAGATCTCTGCGGCCTGCGGGGATGGTGTGGGTCACACTAGGAACTCCCTTTGCCCTCCTCTGGCCTGGCTCCACTGGCCGCTCTGTCTTCACAGCCCTCTCTTCCACAGATTATTCATGATCGGATCTTGGGTGCCTCTGCTCACCCCTCATTGCTGTGGAACAGCCCTCCAGGGGCTCTCCTGGCCCTGCCCATCTTTTCTACAAGCCCCTTGGACTTCCCCTTCTACCACCTACAACAGGGTATGTCCTAGGGAGGGACAGCTTGAAGTCACCTCATCCACTCTTCCCCAGTCTGCACCAGCCTCCACCCTAAGGAGCCTCCAAGGCCATCCAGAGTCCCCAGCAACCCTCTTGGCTCCCAGGGTCCCCAGATTTTCATTCTATAGGGGGGTTCTGTTCTCTCCCACCTAATGCTCTTGTGTCTCATTCCTCTAGGCTCTCAGCCTGCAGGCAGATTCAGCGCCCTGGTCTGGATGGGGGCTCTAAGCCAGCCCCCCCTGAAGCTCATCCAGGCGGTGGCAGACTCCAAACACTGTGCCCAGGTCTGTCCCCTTGTCACCTGAGGTCCTTAGATCCAGAGTGGGGATGAGGGACATGGCAGATTTCTTGAAGACTTCTAGTCAAGACATTTGGGGGGCGAGGAGTTCAAAAGAATTTTCAAGTGCCCTTGATTCTGTTTTTCTTTCATATTTTTATTTTTGGAAGGTCATACCCAGTGGTATTCAGGGCTTGCTTTTTGTTCTGTGCCAAGAATCACTCCTGAAGGAATTCGGAGGGCCATATGGGGTGCTAGGGATGGAACCCCGGTTAGTTAGGTGCAAGACAAGTCCTTACCCACTGTACTATGAGCTCAAGTCCTATCTTCCTTTTAACTCCTATTTCTTACTCTTATACCTCATCACTATCCCTCCTTCCATGGAAATGATGAAGCTACCTAAAAAGGAGATGCATCTTGGGCTGGAGAGATAGTACAGCGGGTAGGACACTTGCCTTGCATGCAGTACACCTGGGTTCAATCCTCAGCATCCCATTTGGTCCCCTGAGCACCACCCAGGAATAACCTTTGAGTATCGCTGGGTGTGGCCAAAAATCAACTCAACAAACAAAAAGAAAAATATATGCACCGTGGGGAGATATTTTCCCAGATGTCATTTCCTGAACACCTAGTCCTGAACTTGATGAGGATTCTGCCCTTGGGACTCAGTCACCAGGCATTTCCTGGCCCAGAGACTGTCGACACTCAGAGAGATTCACAACTTAGGTGGAATAGCTCCAAATATGGAACATTTGAGCTGGGCCATGAATGCTAGAGGAGCAGGGGGAAGAGAACATAAATCTTCACAAGAAACTGGGGGTGGAGCATGGGGGTAGTGTCCAGGCCAGGGACCAGCATAAGAGACTCTCAGGAAGCTAGCTTCCTCACTTCTGGTCCTCCAGAGGCAAGAATATGGCAGCCTTGGAAAGACCCTGGTTTCAGTTGCACCCTCTGCTCATTCCCCAAGACAGACACTCTCCCTACTTCTCCCACTCACCGCACTTCTACTCTGACCACAGGAACCCTCGCTCCCCGCCCTTTCCTCCTAGATCTTGGTTTTCTGGAGCAGTGAGATGCCACCTCCACCCAGGTGGCCAGAGACAGCTGTGCCCTTGACTGTCATTAATGGACCCAGGAAGGTGAGGGATGAGGAGGGCTGTGGAAGGGGTGGACTCACCTCTGAATGCTGGGAACTTGGGAATGGACCATGGAGTGCTGAGCTTTATGGGTCTGAGATAAGACTCCACATCAACCTGGCCTTGAACGAGTCAACCAGTGATGTTGGCTGCAGGCCTCCGAGAAGTGCTGCTCTTTCACTGGGGCACCTGATGGCAGGGTGTCTGCTGTGGGAGGCTGGGAGCGGACTGCAGTTCAGCGGAGAGGAAAAGGGAAACCTGGGAACCCCAAAGAAACACATACTGGTTGCAGCATTGCACTGGGCCTGAGGAGAGCAACCTTGGAGAGCCAGCGTGGGTGTGAGTACCCACAGGCTGTGGGTTTGGGGCAAGCTCCACTTTCTCTCTGGACCTGTTTATTTCAAACAACAGTTATAAATACCAGCATCCATGGTTGACATGAGCATCTAATGTGACATCAGTCACATCTAAGATGCCTAAACTAGAAGAGGCCTTAGAAAGCAACCGCCCCATCTTACCCAAAGGGAAACTGAAACCCCCAGAAGTAATGGAGTTGCTCAGGGCCCAGCAGGGGGCCAGGCTCACTGGGGACCTGGGGAAGGTCCACACAGCTGAGTGGCCCTCCTGGTCTCCCTGCAGGTCAGTGAGCGCTTCCTACCCTACAGTGCCATCAACACTGATGCCATCCTCAGCCTTGATGCCCACAGCACACTTTCCACAAGTGAGGTGAGATTGGGGCCCTGGTCACTCTCAGCGACCTCCTGCTTTTGAAACTGCTCAGAGAGTCCACTGTTCTCCTCAGGTGATGAAGAGAAGCAGCCACAGGCTCCTTTGCATCTACTGTTTTGGTGACTCCCAGTGGGGGGATGTGCTTCTTCCCTCTCCTCTTTCCTGGCCACCCTCTTGCCTTATTTTTGACTGTTTCTCCTCATATCTCATTTAACTACCTTCTCAGGTAGACTTCGCTTTCGGGGTATGGCAGAGCTTTCCAGAGCGGCTGGTGGGCTTTCTGACCTGGAGCCACTTCTGGGATGAGGCCCGGGGTGGCTGGGACTACACAACGGAGAAGGCCAATGAATTCTCCATGGTGAGCACCTCAGCTGCCTTCTACCACAGGTACGGATGGGAGCCGCAACACTGAGGGCAGAGGGCCCCACAAAACGCCCCCTTCATACCAGGTGCCAGTGGGGGTAGGGGTTGGGAGAGAACAAAGCAGTCAGCTTAGAGTCAAGATTCGGGATCCAGGGTCAAGCCCCAGATCAGCCATAGCCCACTTTATGTGATGGACAAGTCTCTTCCCCTCACTCCAGACTCAGTTTCCTTATCTTGAAATGTAATCACCTCACAGGGAGAGTGTGACCACTGATACTAAAATGACACAAAGTACCAGCCCACAGAGGGTGGACAAGAGGGACCAGTGGTGGGGTTTTGTTTGGTTTGGGGGCTACATCCAGCAGTGTTCAGGGCTTACTCCAAGTTCCACACTCAAGGATCACTCCTGGAGAACGTGGGGGATTGAATGGAGTCCTGGGAACCAAACCCAGGTCAGCCGTACAAGGCAAGTGCCCCATCTCTTGCTGTACAGCCGATCCAGACAGTACCCACTATACTATCTTTCTGGCCCCAGAACTGGTGGTTTCAGTAGCAGAGAGTATGGAGGTGTTTGGGTTTGTTAATTGGGGCTGGAGATAATAAAAGTGTTTATGCTTTATAAATGTGTGCTGGAATGGGGGCCAGGTCTGACCCAGGCTTTCCAGAAGATACCTGAGGTTTCTTGGTGCAGCGACAGAATTCTGAAGACCTTTTAAGAAATAGGCATTCCTTAAAATACAGAAATCCTGTATTTCTGTCCTGGTTGCTGTGTTTCTGGCTGGTGTTCCCTGAAGCAGCTGGGCTCCCAGGAGCAGGGTTTCTGGTTTGGGGTTCGGGGTTCACAGGAATGAAGTCAGAAGAGAGGAAAATGAGGCTGAGGGAAACTCCAATGCAGCCTCTGCATGTTCTCTCCACCTGCCCAGGTATTATCACACCCTCTTCACTCACTCCCTGCCCAAGGCTCTGAGGACCCTGGCAGACCAGGAACCCTCCTGTGTGGATGTCCTAATGAACTTCCTGGTGGCAGAAGCCACCAAGCTGCCCCCCATCAAGGTGCCCTATGGGAGGCAGCTTCCCCCAGAGGCGAGACCTCTGATGGTAAGGAGAGGGGTGTGGGTGGCACAGGTTTGGGACCAGAGAAAGTATTTCTTACTAGTTAATCCAATTTTTTTTTTTGCCTCGAGGGCGGAAGCGGGGTTGTTTGGGACAGAGACGCTCTCACAGGTATTTCTCCTGCCACTCTTAGGAGCCTGGGCTGGAACCGCTGCCCAACTGTGTCAACCAGGCGGCGGCAGGGTTCGGCCGCATGCCCCTGGTGTCCTCTCGCCTCCGTCTGGAACCAGTGCTCTACAAGGACCCGGTGTCCGTGCTGCGTAAGAAGTATCGTGACCTGGAGAAAACCTAGTAGGAACTGGCGAAGACCCCAGCCTTGCTTCCAGGGTTCACTGCTCTGGTCTGAGGGTGGGACGCTCAGATCCTGGGACATCTGGCAAGCCAATCAGGACACCCAGTTGGCCAATACTCTACGTCCCTATTGGCCCACTGGGTGGAGGCTCAGTCCTTTCAGCATCCCTGCGGCTAATAGGTTTCCAGGTACAACTGCCCGCTCCTGTTCCTCCTACCTGGAGGGGTCTTTGCTTCCCTGTGAAGCTGATTTCTACTTGCCTTTCAGATCCCTGCCTCTTCTAGGGACTTTATGACTTCACCCCCACTTCGGATGGGCTTGTTGGCACTATACTGCTGCCCTTCAGCGTCCAACATCCAACCCAAGCACTGGCCTAGATGGGAGGTCAGGGTCGGGTGGGTTCTCTGGCCCGACAGGTGCTCCACAAGTATCTGACAGATAGATGGAAGAGACATTAGCTGTGTGCGTGGCCCTATATTGACAGCGGCAAGAGTGTGGACAGGGTGTGCAGAGACAAAAATGTCCTATACCCAGGATGGGAAGTCAGTTGCCTACAGATGCCCTGCCTTACCAGGTGCAGTCGTGTGCCCCAGTGTGACGGAACAGGGAGGCACTGGGAAGCCAGTTTCATGGCTTGGTTTGCTTGGCTTGCAACTGGTGACTAGGATGGATTCAGGCTCAATCACAACTCTTCATTTCCATCCTGGACCACTAGAGGTCAGCGCAATACCGCGTTCTCACCCCCACCTTGAAAGGGAATGGAATCCTAAACACTGGTAAGGATCTGAGGGCAGGCTGGAGAGTTGGTGTGTGCTGCCCTAAGGTCTGGAAACCAGAGGCGGGTGTGAGCATCTAAATGCCCTACTCCACTTCTACCCACGCGGGAGTAGGAAGGCACCAATTCTAGGTGAGCTGGCAGGGAGGAGGGTTGTCCTGGGCCACCTGGTAACGAGTGGAGTAAGGCAGAGGGGACGCTGGGCTCACCCTGGTTCAACTACCTGGAATTGGATTATCACTTCCCAAATAAAGCTTGTGTCTTTGCCCCCTCCTGCTCAAGCTATAAATACCCCAACAGCAGCTGAAGGGGAGGGGTTGTGGGGAAGCAGCCAGGGTTTGTCTGGGAGAAGGGTTCTATGGAGAGGCTGGAGTAGTGGGTCTTGCTCAGGGCCAGGTTGTTAGAGGTTTCTAGACATTTTTCTATTTTTAAGTCATACCCACAGTTGCTGGGAAGTTACTTCTGACTCAGTATTTTGAGGACCTTGCAATATGGGGACTCGAACTTGGGCCTCCTTCATACGTACACTGCACCGAGCTAGCTATCTTAGTCCCTGTTTTCCTGCTCTGATGGCCTGGCAGCTTTGAAAACTCCCATGACTAGCTCATTGGCAGAACATGCCGTCCACCAGGGCCTCTTCCAGGCACCCCACCCCCCACCCTTCAACTTGACCTCTGGCTCCTAGATGACTCAGGGCCTTCTGGGGGGTCAGTCACAGCTGGGCGTGTGGAGAGAGCTCTCCCCTGGAAAGCATGAAACTCCTAGGTGTTGGAGACGGAGGGGGAAGTGGGAGTGAAAGCAGAGGGGAGGCAGTCTGGCCTGCTGTCAGAACAGTGGAAGGCTGGTGAGGAAGCACACAGCTGTGCACCAGGCAACCTTCCCACGGTGGGCAGGGCTTGGATGCCAGGCCCGGCCAGGGGAAAGAGACACCTTTCCCTTTCCCAGTCACAGCTGTGCACCCAGATCACTGAACTGCCATGGCATGGCCATAACACAGCCCAGCCAAGCCCAGGAGCTCTCCCTATGCCAACACACAGCACCAAGCAGAGCCCCAGCCCCTGATCCAGAGGACGGAGTAGGGGAATAGGCCGAAATCTCACACCGGCCTTAAGCAAGTGATTCAGTCTCTCTGAGCCTGTTTTCTCATCGGTAAAGATGGAGCACCATAATGACCGTCTCGCGAGAGGGCTCTAAGGACTTGGTGTGCTGCAAAAGTCAAGGATCCAGGTTCCTGGGAATCTGCCACGAGGTAAGGCACCTTCCGGGTGTTTGATTCCCCTAAGACTGGGGTTGGGTGGTGCACAGCCACCAGGAGTCTCATGTCCTTCCCCTCCCCCCAGACACACAGTACACTCTTATGCCAGCACAAATGACTTCCCACAAATTTTAAGTGGCTCAAGAACTCACTGGCATTGGTCACAAGCAACTCTAGCCGCCAGTGCTGGAAAGGCACAAAGAGGTCATTTCACAGTCAGGCAGAGAGGGGCTGGGGGGAAGGCAAGTGACCAACCTTTCCTCTTGCTGTAGGGCAGGGCAGAGTCAGGACAAACCCAGCACTGCCCAGGACGCTGCAGGTGCTCCTCATTTGGCTCCAGTTCTCACAAGAAATGAGGGGCTGTGAGCAGCTGCTGGTAATGGCAGAGATCCACCACTAGGCCAGGGTCACCCAGTGCTTGAGCCAGGGGCTGGTTTCCCCACTTCATGCTGTCAACACAGCCACCTCTTACTCCGGAATCTTGACACCTGCTACAGGAGCCAGCATCTCCTGTCCTTGTTGATCACCCGGCTTTGTCCTTGGTCCCCAAGTTCTGAAGTTGTCCCCAAGTTCCATCCAGACCAGCAACAGTGCTGCCCAGTCACTTCTGGCCTCAGGTACCATAATCCCTGAGACACTGTGAGGCCAGGAGAAGTGGGTGGGCCTGTGAGGCAGTTAGGATGTGCCCCAAGATGAAATCTGCTCTGACCCGAGTGTTGGCCCAGCACCCGGGACCGGAGAATGAGGGAACCTGCAGGTTCTTCCTAGTCAGGCACCTCCTTGCCCAGGAAAGGGAAGCATTTGACTCCCAACTAAAGTGACAAAGACAGAAATGGGTTCTGAGGCGGAGGGGGAACCCCCATCACAGGCAGACATATGGGAGAGTGCAGGGTCTTCCAACCACCCAGACCTCAGTGCCTCTTTAAGCCACTCTGCAGAAGGCAGAGGGCGAACCTCTGCTCCCCAGGGATGTAAGGCAAAGGCCACACCAGACATGGACGTGTAAAGCAGGCAGGTAGGCAAGGGGATAGATGCGGAGGCTGAGAGCCCCTGTCATTGCCCTCGAGGCTGGTGGTAAAAAAAACATCAGCTGAGATCAGGTCCAATCCCCACCCAGGAGCAGACACAGGAAGTGAAGGAGGGGTTCACACCAGCTTTTCACCTGTCAGGACTGTATCCTTGGATTGCTGTGTTGCTGTGGTCAGATAGGGGAGAACCACCTCGTTCCTGGAGTGGAGCAAGGTTCTCAGGGAGGGGGACCCCTGGGCAGAAACCGGAAGGGAGCTGGTTTCTAACTGCTGGGTAGGGTGAGGGCTGGCCAGGCCTGGTGGGCAGCAGCCCCACCTGGAACAGTTCCTGTTTGTGCCCCTGTTGGTGTCTGGCCGGGCAGTCAGTCTGAGGGGCCTTGGCAGGCCTGACAGTCCTTCATGTCCTCCGAGTAGTCTTCGATCTGGATGGTCATGGTGTGAAAGTGGAAGCTGCCTCGCAGCCGGGTACTAGCCGCCTTCAGCACAGCCTGGGCATCTGCATCCTGAGCTGGGGTGCAGAGGGCACAATGTGTTTGTGTGTGCCGGGGGGGGGGGGTGCTAGAGAACCCGTCAGTCATGCGTGGGCCCTCCAGAACAGTCAGGAGCTCAGGCCTCAAATCCCACCCTCAGCAGACAAGGATAGTGGGCACCAGCCATTGGTGGGGTCCTGTCCTGGCCTGGCTCTGAAGAGCAGCAAAGTGCCGGCTTTTAGGCCAGACATCAGCTTTCAGCTGCTGCGCTTTAGCTGGGAAAGCCTGGGCAAGAGACTTCACCAGCTCACCTGCCCCAGCCTTGGTTTCTTCATCCATACATGGGGCTGTGCTGATGACATGCAATATTGAGTGTGAGACCCTGTTCCACCCCCCCTGCCAACCCACAGCCACTGCCCCATGTGGGGCCAGGTAGAACGAGGGAACCACAAGCATCACCTGGACCGCTGAGGACACCCCAGGCCTCAGCTGCCTCTCCCGCCTGCCCGCGTGCCCGGGACTCACCGATGGCAATGTGGACGGAAAGCACAGGCTGGGCCACTGTGAGCGCCCAGATGTGCAGGCTGTGCAAGGCCTCCACCCCCTCCACTGACAGCAACAGATCCCGCACCGCCGTGAAGTCCACGCCCTTGGGGGTCCCTGGGAAGTACAGGGCCAGAGGCTGTAGGAAACTGCCCCCTACCTCCCAGACAAGGCCAATTTGTCCAGCACTGACCATCTTTTCCTAAACCCCATGTGCCATGGCAGGCCAAGTCTGTGTCCCTCTGCCTGAAAGCAGGTGGGAAGGGCCAGAGGGCACAGATACCACCCAGTGCCAACCTGACAGGGAGGAAGGGTGTGTTCTCCCCCCACCACCCACCCAGCAGGGAGGCTGCTTGGAGCTTTGGGGGAGAGAAGGTACATATAATCCAGGGACATTTCCAGGAACAGTCAGACCCGAGGA
Source organism: Sorex araneus (assembly GCF_027595985.1). Taxonomy (NCBI): domain Eukaryota; kingdom Metazoa; phylum Chordata; class Mammalia; order Eulipotyphla; family Soricidae; genus Sorex; species Sorex araneus. Next base: position 48,968,007 of record NC_073306.1, on the reverse strand, counting down.
CCTCCTCTTGGCCAAGACCTGCTGCCTGCACCAGGCTCAAGATCAGGCTCCCCTCCACTGTGGGGGACCCCCATCCCCACCTAGATTAGAGCTGGAGAGCCCCGAGCTCCAGGGGAGCCCCAGGTCTGAGTTACCTTCCATCAGCACCAGGATCACGTCTCTCAGGATGGTCAAGGTGGTCCCCAGCACCAGAACGGAGAACAAGAAGGTGCAGATGGGGTCTACAAACTTGTACTCAGGCTGTAGGAAAAGGTGATGGCAGAGCTGGGGGTCGCCACCCAAAGCCCAGCTTCCCTTCTCCCTCCCCCCAGCACTGAGACAGTGAGAGCTGCCCACAGGAAGACATCGCATGCCCCACCTTCCAGATCCATGCCCATTGGAACAGGCTAAACATGCCACATTTAGGGGCCTAAGCAATAGTACAGCAGGTAAGGTGCTTATCTTGAACGCAGCTGACCCAGGTTCGATCCCCAGCATTCCATGAGTGATTCCTGAGTGCAGAGCCAGGAGAAACCCCTGAGCACTGCAGGGTGTGAACTCAAAATAAACAAAGACATGCCATATTCAGACATGTCCAGTCCCTTGCTCCAGGCACTGAGACATTCACAGACACAAAAGGAATCTTCAATACCATCTGGTCAAGGTCCCCATTGTATAGATGGGGAAACTGAGGCTCAATTAAAGCAAGTACCATACACCACACAATGAGCAGGGGACAGAGCTGGCTCCAAACCTGACGTTTGCTGCTTTCTACTAGGGTGCACAGCCTCAGTAGGTGGGCAATGCCCAGGCTTCAGCAGTACAGGCCTGGGAGTGACTCTGGCTCCATAATTTACTGGCTGTGTGACACTAAGCAAATCACCCAACATCTCTGAGCAGAAAATACCAGCTCTCCCTGCGATCACTGTGAACATCAGAGGAGCTGACACCTGGCTGTGCTGGATTAATGCTCTTTCCCTCTCCCTGCCCTTCTGCTCAGAACTGGGAGGAAACCAGAATCTGCAGAGTCCCAAGTAAAGAGGAATTCCCAGATAATCTAAACAACCCCACCCCTGCCCCAACTGCCCTCGTCCCCAGCGCTGACCTTGAAGTACAAAATATAGGCTGCCACCAGGACGCCCACGCTTTGCAGAAAATCTCCAATCACATGAATAAAGGCCGCTCGGACACTGGGGTTCTGCTCCTGGCTGCTGCCATGGCTGTGCCCGTGGCCATGGCTGTGCCCATGACCGCACTGGTGAAGAGTCAACCCCATTCTACAGAAGCGAAGACAAAGCTGTGGCCTGCCAGCCAGGGAGAAGCCATCCACGCAGGTGGGCTGGCCTCCCGTGGGGCCCAAACCCCAGCTCCCCACACTCTGTATAATCCCTTTGGGGGTCTGAGGCCCAGATGACCTTGGTTCAAAGTGCCCACGAGAAAGATCTCAGCTCAAATGCTTGGCTGAACCTGGGCCCAATGATGCCCGCATGCCAACTCATAGAGCAGAAAGGCACTATAGTAGTCATCCAGTTCAGGCCAGACTGTGTCAAACATAGGGAGGCTGAGCATAGAAAGAAGCTTGCTCACGACCCCGAGCAAGGGGGACAGAGTCCAAACAAGACCCCCCTGTTCTCCAGGCTCCATTGTTGGCACACTGCCTAGAAAAGTCTTAAATTCTGCTCCTACAAGGAGCAGACTCACCCTCCCCACAAGGGGCTGGAAACCTTCCTGGTCATTCCCTGGCATGAGTGGAGGTTGTGTTGTTGGGGCTGACTCTGTCCCTGAGTCACTGCTCCCCAGAACCTGGGCTAAAACCCAGGTGCTCCAGTGCCTGAGAACAGGTGTTTGGAAATCCCAGTCCCCATGGTGTGTTCTGGAGTCTGGCCTGGCCTCCTTCCATGAAAGCAGATGACAGGGGGAGGGGGAGGGTCCCAGGGTACTAAGTCCATACTCACATGATATTCACAGCCACCGCACAGCCTGACGTGATGAGCATGGTCCCACCCTGAATCTCATAGTCTCCGGACATCAGCCGCTCCACTGCCAGGTACACCAGGACTCCAGTCACCACCCAGATGGACAGCACGGAGAGTAGGGCTCCCAGGATCTCTGAGGAACAGATATCCCCCACAGAATCTCAGTCTGGCGACCCTCACCCTCCCTGAGTTCCCCTCCCCAAGTCAGAGCCTGGTTCCCACTGGCTCTGAGGAAGGAACTGATGACCTCACAGCATCTTCTTCCAGCCACTCACACAACAGAGCATGACGGAGCTAGAAAGCATTGAAGAAGAGCTAGAAAGCATTGAAGAAGTCACCTGGGTCAATCCTTTATGTTTTATATGTAAAGAAATGGACTTATGGGGGCCAGAGTGATAGTACAGAGGTAGGGCTTACACACAGCTGACCCAGGTTCAATCCCCAGCATCCCATATGGAATAATTCCTGAGTGCAAAAGCAAGGAATAATCCCGAAGCATTGCCAGGTTGGCCCCAAAACAAAAACAAAGAAATGAACTCATTAAAAATATACTCATTGGGGCTGGAGCAATAGCACAGTGGGTAGGGCGTTTGCCTTGCATGCGGCCGACCTGGGTTCGATTCCCAGCATCCCATATGGTCCCCTGAGCACCACCAGGAGTAATTCCTGAGTGCAGAGCCAGGAGTAACCCCTGTGCATCGCCAGGTCTGACCCAAAAAGCAAAATATATATTTTTGCTTATATATATATACATTATATACATATATACATATACATATACATATATATGTGTATATATACACTCATTGCTCAGCTGGCAAACTGAGGCTTCTGGGAAGGAGAGGCAGGATGATCTCCCTTCAAGAGGGAAAGGCCAATGCAGCCTAAGAGATGAATAAAAAGGCTTTAAAATGTGTAAATCCTCCCGAAGCATTTGCTGATCTTTCCTTATCACCACTGCCTTCCCCCCCAACACCCCCCTGCCCCCGAAACTGGTCCACAGAGTTCTGAGTGCCATTAATGCTACATTCACTTGTTCTGGAAGTTTGGCCGCTTTGTTTTTAAGGAAGGCTGCTCTCCCTCCCTGCAGACTAACCCTGGATTGGTCGCCTCTCTGGCCCTACACACATCACTGGGCCTCACTCTGAGATATAGCCAGTGGGGCCACCTAAGAAACCATGTGTAGACTCCTCCCTCTTCCAACCCCTTCCCTCCCCACCCACCCCAGCCGCTCTTACCAGCTCGCTGCCAGCCAAAATTCATGGTCTTAGTGGCTGGCCGGGAGGACATCCAGAGGGAGAAGAGGCTGATGAGCATGCTGGCAAAGTCAGTGAGCAGGTGGGCTGCATCAGTCATGACCGCCAGGCTATGTGCTAGGTACCCACCTGCAGGAGTAGAACCAGGACAGATAGTGTTTATCAGCTACCCAAGATAAGCAAATATCTGCTTATCTGTGTACAGCAGGGAAGCTGTGGGCTTGGGAGACAGACACTGGATTCAGGATTTCTCTACACCCTGGCTGTTTAACTGTGAGCCAGTGAGACTCAACTTTTGCCCTCTGTGAAATGAGACTCACAACAGCTATTTGGAGGGTGAAGGTGAAAACCAAGTTCAAACAGGACCTGGCAAGGAGATTAGACACGTGGGAAATGTTCTTTCTTTCTAGGTTTTCAGGCTGTTCCTTTCCTACTAGTTGTATGTGATCTTGGACAAATTACTTAACTTTTACGGGCCTCACTGGCACCATCTGTAAACTCCGAGCAGCAGTCACATGGCAGCATGAGGGTTACATGCAAGAGCAGGAATAGTAGTTCCTTCCCCTACCCCCTTACACATGGATTCATTCCATTTTAAGACCTTCAGAGGATGCCTCAAACTGGAGACAGTACTGAATGCTGCTTGAACCTACGATCAAATTCAACTTACAAATTAGGCATAATAACAGATTAATAGCAATGCAATTATTGTAACAATATATTATGTTAGATATATCAATATATCACATAACAATAGAGGTTATGTGAAAGTGATCTCTACCTCTCACAAAGCACATGTCATGCTTTGAGACTGCATCTGTTCTGGAGATACTTTAATCATGGAAGTCTAATGATGGGATAAACAAAAGCTACAGTATATAAAGAACTTAGCATTGTGAGCATTCAATAAATGGGGTTCTTAGAAATAATAGCAGTGGGAATATTCCAGATTAAAGCCTTTTGGGATCACCCAAGCACTCATTTCATTAGTACAAAGGTCCTTACCAATGACTTCCCCAATCATGAACAACAGGCAGATGGCAGAAGCCACGTACAGCTGGCGGCGGGCTCGAACCTTCCCAGGGTCGCAGTCACTGCCAGCGCCCTTCTGGGCATGGCAGTAATGGTTGCTCTGAGAGGCCAGTTCAATGGCCTGCAAATCCACGACAGACTGGGGCAGAGGGACCCAGCCTGCTCCATCTGGACCCAGAGACTCAGAGTAGGACCTGGCCAGAAAGAACGGGAGAAGGGCTGCTCAGCTCTTGAAAAGTGCAAGGCGGCTGCCTCCAGCCCTCTCTCTCTCTCCCTCTCTTTGGGAACTTGGCATCCCCACCGTCCAACCCGAAAAACAGCTAAGAACATTCCAAGTGTGACCGCCCCTGAGCAGCGTGCGGAGAGGGTCCTGGCAGGAACCAGGCGCAGGAGACTTAGAGCCGTGGCCCCGGGGTGTCCCTCCCTCCCTACGATCACTTCCAAGGCCCGGAGGCGGTGGCGAAGGCCCTGGGAATGGGCCAAACGGAGAGACCGGTCCAGCGGAGCGCGGAGAATCAGGCTCCGCAAGAAAGACAGACTTAGATCTCTGGCACTTGGGGGTCACGCGGCCTCCCAGGGCGGGGCTGCCCGGGGGCAAAGTACTGGACAGGGGCGGGGCTGCGGGCGCCGGACTCCCACTAGTGAACAGGGTCCGGCACTCGGAGCCCGGCGCCCACGCTCCCTCGTCTCTCCCCAGCCCTCCAGTTGTGGTCCCAGTTTCCAGCCGCCACCCAAACAAACCATCCACTGCCAGATGGCAACGCGCAGGCACGTCCGCGCCGCTCACATTCGCGCCCTGCCCGGGGCTCTCGCCTTACCTCGCTCCGGCCCCGGTGTCCAGCAGATGCTTCTTCTCCATGACTTCCAAGGGGCCCCGCGCGCCGGGGAAGCCCGGCGGCGCGCGCTCACCTGCTGGGAGGAGCCCGCGCGCCTCTCTCGCCGCCTCGTGCTCCGGCCTCGCGGCGCGCGCTGCGCCCGGGAACGCCGTGGACCGAGCCGTCTGCCTGCAGCGCCCGCCGCTGCGCCCGCGCCCGCCAGCTTTATCCGGCCGCTCACCCCGTGTGAAGCGGCCTCCGGTGCGTCGTGTGCAAAAGCCCGCGACGGAGGGGGAGGGGTGGCCGGCGGCAGAGCACGCCCGGGGCGCTGCCCCCTGCGCCCCTGCGGCCGGGGTGCCGGATGAGAAAACCAAAGCATTTTACTCCAGGACTCGGGCTGACTGTGAAGGAGGCGACGCTTGGGGGAGCCCCCTAGAAGCAGATAGTCCCCTGGATGCAGAATCGGGTTCCCAATGTGTCTGGGGGACTCCTGAGGACTCCTGAGGACCTGATGCAGTTCCACCACAAAGGCTTGACACTCCCAAGACCAGCCGTTATTCGTGTTCAGCCTAGGGGGTTCTGGCTGGGGGTGGAGTGGGGGACAGTCAGACCAATCTTGGACTCGGAAGCCGCGGGGTTCTCCTGTCATGCGCATGCATTAGATAGCTTTTTGTTTTGTTTTGTTTTGGTTTTTTTGGCTTTTTGGGTCACACCCGGCGACGCACAGGGGTTACTCCTGGCTCTGCACTCAGGAATTGGCGGTGCTCAGGGGACCATATGGGATGCTGGGATTTGAACCCGGGTCGGCCGCGTGCAAGGCAAACACCCTACCCGCTGTGCTATCGCTCCAGCCCCATGCGCATGCATTAGAATCTGGAAAGTCGGGTTTGTCTCACCCCCCACGCTGCGCCACGCTTCGTCAGCTGTGGCCGTCTGGGCAGAACAGCCCACCCGCAGCAGCCTTTCTTCCCTGCCAGCGACAGCTCCGCGCCTGGGAAGCACCGCTGGAGGTGCCTCGCTGGGGAGAGCCACGCTCTCCCGCGCTCTCCCGCGTCTTTGCGCTGGCCGGGCGCCCCACCCACGCAACTCCCTTCAGTGGCTGAGAGTCAAGAGCCTGTGCCCCAACATTGTCCACTGGTAGATGCCTTCTGGAGGGTGACGGCTGGGCCAGTCACCTGTCTGGCTACTATCCCCAAAACCCTGTGTGATAGGAACTATGCTCAGGTCTGCCCCCTCACCTAGAAAGTGATGAGGGTGAGTCGCTTATTTGGGATCCTCTGGGGTTAAGAAAAGCTTAAACAGATGCCCGAGGCAGTTTGAAGGGTGTGCCGGCCTCTCCCTGGGAGAAGCTGCCGGATTGCATTCTAGCATTCTGGTGGCTCTGACTGGACCAAAGCAGAAACTGGAGAACGCTTTGAACAGACGAAGTACCTCAGTCCTGTGAGGACTAGTGGAGAATGCGCGGCAAAGACTAAGACTAGCATTCTTAGTTTTCATTACGGTGCTAAAATACACACTCTATTGACAGTTCTCTGCCATTTTCTGTACCTATGATGTATAGGTAGCAGGTAGTTCACTCCATCTCTCTCTCTCTCTCTCTCTCTCTCTCTCTCTCTCTCTCTCTCTCTCTCTCTCTCTCTCTCTCTCTCTCTTTGACTCTTTGGGTCACACAGGCCATGCTCAGGGGTTAGTCCTGGCTCTGCACTCTGGAATCACTCCTGGAGGTGCTCGGGCACAATATGGAATGCCAGGGACCAAACCCGGGTTAGCCATGTGCAAGACAAATGCCCTCCCTGCCTGCTGTACTATCACTCTGGCACCTGGTCACTCCATTTCTGCTGGACATCAAACCAATCCCTCTACTCCCTCTCTTTGAAGCTCTTCTCTAGCCCAGGGTGATGAACATCCTTTGCAATTTTTGTTGTTTCATTGCTAGTAAAGTCCCTCTTTTCTATGCGGTTGTTCTGTGCTTTTTCTAGGACAAGTGCTAGCCTCTTGCCCACATCATTGGAGACAAAGAGGTCCTCATTGTCTCCTGGACAAGAGGAGATTCAGTGTGAGGGGGAACATGGATGCTGCCTGCCTGCATAGACTGGGTCCTCACTGAATCTTTCCCCCTCTCTGGACTTTGGATATAAAAACCTTTTCCTGAGCTTCCTGGAAAGCTAATAACTTACAGGTTCATCGTTATCTGGAAAAGCTATGAGCATGCAGGTTTCAGGTTTCTGCACAAGATCAACTGAATCAGAATCTCTGCATATTTACAGGATTCTTGGGGTTGGGAAAATTCTGCACAGTAAATTCTGAGAACTTTTGCATAATGCTTTTGCAGGTATCTCAGATGTGCATTGACCTGATCATCCACTAGATTACAAGGTCTCTGATAACAGGTATTTGTGCTTCTTTTACATTTTAGTTGACTCTGAGCACTAGTAGTTGCAGATTACCTGTTGGCAGGATCGAAGAAAAGGCACTTCTAGGACTGACTTCTTCACCAGGTGAGCAAAGTGGGGACACTTTACAAATATTTCTGTTTATCAGGGTGAGGGGATACCTGGTGGTGCTCAAAACTTACTCCTGGCTCTGTGCTTAGGATCAGTCCTGGCGATGCTCAGGGGACCATATGGAGTACCAAGGTTTGAATATGGGTTGGCCACATGCAAGGCAAGCACCCTACCCACTATACTACACTCTGGCCTCTACATAGGCATTTTTGGCCATCTCATCTTCATTTAGATGGTTTAAACTGCCCTACGCTCAGATTAGTAAAATTTAAATTTTTATTTTAATTTTACTAATTTACTCCTGGTATAAGGCTGGAGCCATAGCACAGCAGGTAGGGCATTGCAGCCGACCCACCTGGGTTCGATTCCTCCGCCTCTCTTGGAGAGCCCAGCAAGCTACCGAGAGTATCTCGCCCACATGGCAGAGCCTGGCAAGCTACCTGTGGCATATTGATATGCCAAAAACAGTAACGACAAGTCTCACAAGGGAGATATTACTGGTGCTTGCTCGAGCAAATCGATGAACAACAGGGTGACAGTGCTACAGTGCTACAGTGCTACTCCTGGTGTTGCTTGGGGGATGATATGTGGTTCAAGTACTCTGCCCACTGTACTATCTGACACCTAAAAATTTTTTTGAATTTCAGTTTTCAGATTTTTTAATGGATTTTATGTCCTTCTAATGAAAGATCCATGCTAAATTCTCAATAAATGCAGGTTTACAAATTGGATTCAGATAAATGTATTTATTTTATATTAAAAATTTTATGCCAGGGGCCGGAGCGATAGCACAGCGGGTAGGGCGTTTGCCTTGCACGCGGCCGACCCAGGTTCGATCCCCGGCATCCCATATGGTCCCCCAAGCACTGCCAGGGGTAATTCCTGTGCATTGCTGGGTGTGACCCAAAAAGCAAAAAATAAATAAATAAATAAATAAAAATTAAAAAAAAAAAAACACAACAGCTAATTAGAGAGAGAAAACAGAAGGGAATGCCTTGCCACAGTGGCAGGGTGGGGTGGGGGGGAGATGGGATTGGGGAGGGTGGGAGGGACACTGGGTTTACGGGTGGTGGAGAATGGGCACTGGTGAAGGGATGGGTTCCAAACTTTGTATGAGGGAAGTATAAGCACAAAAGTGTATAAATCTGTAACTGTACCCTCACGGTGATTCTCTAATTAAAAATAAATAAATTTTAAAAAATTAAAAAAATTAAAAAATAATAAAAAAAATAAAAGCTTCATGGTGATAGCACAGAAAAAAAATTTATGCCAGTTTTCTTTAAAATTAATAATTTTACATGATGCATTTTAATTGATTTGCAAAAGTTTGATACACTAAAATTTATGAGGTCAACTTGTATTATATACCTGCTGTTTTAGAGGTTCCCCTGTGCTACAGAACTGAGTTAGCAGTTCTCAGACCTCAACATTAAGTGAGGAATTAATTTCATTAGGAAATAGATAGATAGATAGATAGATAGATAGATAGATAGATAGATAGATAGATAGATTTCTTGGGACCAGAGGGATAGTATAGCAAGTATGATGCTTGAGTTTCATGGGGTCGATCCAGGTGCAATCCCTGATATCGCTCATCTTGTGGTATCAGTGCTCATCACGACTGAGCATTGACACCACAGGAATAGCCCAAGAACAAATAAAGAAGCAAATTATATAGATTCTGATATTTGTTCTAGAGCCAGAGTCTGATTCAATGTCTAGTAGGGAGGGATCTGAGAATCTATTTTAAACCTCTGTGTCACTGCATTGTGGAATTAATGTTTTGTTTGGGGTACTGGGGATGGAACCCAGAGCCTCATTCACACAAACTGTGCACTCTTCTACTGAGCTACATCCCTGGCATTTTTTTTAATGATATACAGATAGTTTTTAATTTATTTTTTTCATTTGGGTTTTGGCAGTGGTCGAGGGATATTCCAGGTTCTGTACTCAGAGATCACACCTGGCAGTGGGCGGAGGACCATTATACAGTGCCAGGAATCAAATCAGAGGAAGGAAGGACAGGCAAAGGAAGCACCTTAATCCCTCTCCTATCTCTCCAATTTGTGGTTGGGCTTGGAGAGGCAGATAGGCTACACCTGGCAGTGCTCAGGGCTTACTCCTAGATCTGTGCTCTGATATCACTCCTGGCAGAGCTTGGTGGATTATATAGGGCATCAAGATTGAACCTGGTTTAATTGTGTGCAAGGCAAGTGCCCTCCCCACTATTTCTCTGACCCATTTTCCTGGAATTTAAATGAACTGATCACAAGAGACTGCATTGCCTTCCTTCTCCCTTTGATAAGTGCCAAGGTAGTGAACTGACAAGTCTTTTTTTTTTTTTGCTTTTTGGGTCACACCCGGCGATGCACAGGGGTTACTCCTGGCTCTTGCACTCAGGAATTACCCCTGGCGGTGCTCAGGGGACCATATGGGATGCTGGGATTCGAACCCGAGTCGGCTGCGTGCAAGGCAAATGCCCTACCCGCTGTGCTATCACTCCAGCCCCATGAACTGACAAGTCTTGACCATGTAGTCAGTGACCTAGAGAAGAAATCTGGGGACAGATTGTATACTGACTTGTGTGACTTTGAGGTGATGAAATCCTCAAGCTCCTGTGTTCACCTATGGAGGGATATCTTAGGGGATAAAACTATAAAGAAAAAAAAGGTAAAAAAAAATTAAAAGGAGAAACTGGAATGAAAATGCAGCTAGTAGGGCATTTGCCTTGCACATGGCCAACCCAGGTTCAATCCCTGGCATCCAATATGGTCCCCAAGAAACGCCAGGAGTGATCCCCGAGTGCAGAGCCAGGAGTAACACTTGAGCATTAACTGGTATAGCCCAGAAATAAACAAACGAGCAAAAACAAACAAACAAAAAAACCTACAAAGGGAAGCAAGTATGAGATTATTCAAAAAAAAGGTAGTACAGGGTTACCTCTAGGGAACTGGCTGTCCATTTTTCTTGACGAGTGTGGTAACAACCCATAATTTCATTTTACAATGCTTTTGTGAATAATATTTTAATTATCTACATGTATATGTGTATACATTTTATATCTACAATAAATCTTATGCACTAATGTGTGTAATATAATTTTTATTTTTTTATTTTTTTGCTTTTTAGGTCACACCTGGCGATGCACAGGGGTTCCTCCTGGCTCTGCACTCAGGAATTACTCCTGGCGATGCTCAGGGGACCATATGGGATGCTGGGAATCGAATCCGGGTTGGCTGCATGCAAGGCAAACGCCCTACCAGCTGTGCTATCGCTCCAGCCCCATTAAATTTTTCTTAAAAACTTCTGTGAGGTGCATATGCTGCCCAAGCCTGTGTGCTGCTTTTACCCACATGGTTGAGCACATGTGGAGCCCGAGCATATGTGGCACCCACATCTCCCCTCTTTAGATGTGTACTTTTGTGCTTCCATATCTAATGCTAGGATGTGTGTAAAGGTTCTATCTCCACCTTTGGAGAAGCCCGCATTCTCTCTTGAGCACATTACTCTCTCTCACTTTTTCCTCTTCCAAATAATTTTTTTTTTACTTAAAAAAAAAAGCTTCTCTGGGAAGGCACCTGCCTTGCACATGGCCTGCCCAGGTTTGATGCCTGGAAGCACAGTGTCCCCTAAGCTCTGCCAATATTGCAGAATAGCCCAGCAAAGAGACAAAGACACACTCAGAGGGATGAGAAAAAAATAAACCCAGTTTATTCAGCACAGGTGTGGGCCCAGCGGAGTTGCCTCCAAAGGCTGAGCACCAGATGAGGTTTATACACTTATTATACAGGGATCTGCATTTGCAGCTGGAGAGCGGAGAGTGCAGGTCAGGGTTACACATGACAAAGTGGACGATGTATTACACAAACACATTAGGGCAACATAGTACATCACTTTTTTTTCTTTCATCCCAATGATCAACGATTTGCTCGAGGGGGCACCAGTAATGTCTCCATTCGTCCTAGCCCTGAGATTTTTGCAGCCTCTCTTTACTCATTCTTCCCAGCGATGCCTCATTGGAGGCTCTTTTCATAAAGTTGGTAAAAGCAGGACCAGGATTCAGGCTTCCCCTGACTGTGGTAAAGAGCAGAAAGGAGAACGGGAACCAGACCTCCTTCACAGGAAATCAGGCTTCCCTTTGCATTGGAAGCAAACTTCCCTTCACACTAAGAGTGATCCCTGAGCACAGATCCAGGAGTAAGCTCTAAGGATAGCTGGGTGTGTTTCCCATTCACCCACTCCACTCCTATCCCCACCCCTAACACCCACCCCCTCAAAAAAAAAACCCCAAAAACTTTCAGCTCTTGAGTGTAGATTAGAAATTAGTGTAAAATCTAATTCCCTGAAATTCAAAGTTAGGGACAGAGTTAACCTTGGAAAAACTCCCAGAAGAGAAAATAAGCAAAGATGAGGGTTTAAAGCATTTTCATTTTTGCGAGGTCCGCAGAACACTGGTTCTGGAGAATGTCTGTGAGTGAGTAAACGGAGAGGTGCTGGGTTAAATGCTCAATCCACAAGAACACTAGAGCCTTAAAGATCAAGCTGTATCCCAAACACCAGGAACTTGATGGCCTAGTTGATAGCTAAAGCCAAATAGCTTTCTGAAGAGCAGGACTGCTCAGAGCCCTTATCTTGCTACAATCTTCTAAATATGGAGGAGGCAAATGTGTAGGTCTGCAGGACGCCAGGCCCACTTAATGTCCTGCCTCTAATTCCTTCAGCTACTTCACTCTCTCTACATCTTGGCCCTTGTTCATGGAGAGCCTGGACACTATTCGGCCTGGGTCATCACTTTATGTCTATTTTGTGACTGATCTGACCTTTCCTGGTGTCTAAGTATGGGATCCAGCAGAGCTTCCCTAGTGCCCACTGATGTGGGGGCAGCTGAAACTCCAGCACCCATGTCCAACCCAGCTGGACTGAGGTTCTGTAACTCCACCAGCTGCAAATTCATTGAAGCCACCCCACTTCTGATGGCAGCTCCTCGCTTCCCGAGGGTCAACCTGGATGCAATCTGAAGGGGAATGAACACATTCTAGGAGGCCCCTTCGGTTAGACGCAGGAGATGAAGGGAGTCCATAGACCCCCACTCTCTACCCATGACCTGCTTGGAGTCCTGCTGCTCTCTGTAAGCTTCCGGAAATGATTCCCACCACCCACTGAACACGCAACCAGGTCCAGGTCTCTTGCTGAAGCTGTGGCCAGCTCAAGAAGATAATCCTGTATTTCTTCCCTCCTTCCCTGCCTTACTTTCATTTTCCTTTAGTCTCACTACCCTGGCTCTAAAGCAAGTATGTTTTGCCTAGGGCTCTGTTTTCTGGAGAATCAGAGAACAGGGCATTGAGCCCGTTTTCCTGGGATCCTCTCACACCAGCTTTCCATGGAGATGTCACAGGGAAGTGCTGGGTTAAAGGACTCCTTGGTGGGATGCAGTCTCACCTTAGACAGCTGGAGCACATCCTTCCAGCTGCAAATTTCCTATTTCTCTGAATTCTCCCCTCAAGAAAAAGAAAAAAAAGAAGTCTGAAGAAAACTCCAGCTCCTTTGGTAATAATTGGTAGAATGCTGTGCATTTATTAAAACAATATGTAACACAAACTGAGTTACCCAACTGTCTGGGCCAGACGCTGAAGTACAGTACGGAATCCCTTGCCAGGCCCGTGCGCACTCCACAGCCCTTCACCGAGAGGAAGCAGCACGCTGTCCTCCTGCCTTTGTTCTCCTCCATTGCCCTCTAACAACGACCAGGCTTCATCATACAAAAGTTCCTTTACAAAAAGCACCAAATTGGCATTCATATACAGGTATATACAAAAATCACATTTAAAAAATGTACAAAATACTCCATTTTGCACCAACGTAGAAAAGTGTCCTGTGTGGGGTTGTTTCCAGCACATTTTCAATTCTGGTTTGGCGACTGCCAGGCTGACACAGTGGTGGGAGTCCTACATCTAGTCCCTGCTCTCGGAGCAAAGAGGAAACACACCTTCCCGGTACCCCACCAGGGGCCCCAACCCTCCCGCCCTGGGTCCATCCCCACCCTCCCCGGTCTCTGCATCTAGAGGGTCTCTCCCTCATTCAGCTTCTGACTGGTGACCTGAAAAGAAAAGACAAAGAAAACACCAGGTGAGACACAACTCTGGGAAGCCAAAGCTTACCAAGATGCAGAGATAAAGACCAAATTCAACTTCTACCTGGATCCTTCCATTTTATTTCTTTATTATTTTCTCCTTTATTTATTTTTATATTTATTTCTTTGTTTTTATTTTTATGGTTCAGAGGATTGAATCCAGGGCCTCTCACTTGATGTAGCTCTTACCACTGAGCTACACAAGGCTCCTGGCCTTGTATCTTGCTTAATTTTTTTTTTAAGGATTTTTAATGGGGCTGGAGTGATAGCACAGCGGGTGGGGTGTTTGCCTTGCACACGGCCAACCCGGGTTCGATTCCCAGCATCCCATATGGTCCCCTGAGCACCGCCAGTGGTAATTCCTGAGTGCAGAGCCAGGAGTGACCCTTGAGCATCGCCGGCTGTGACCAAAAAAGCAAAATAAATAAATAAATATTTTTGAATGCACTCTTTGCTTTTTTTTTTTTTTTTTTTGGGTCACACCCAGCAATGCTTAGGGGTTACTCCTGGCTCTACACTCAGGAATTACTCCTGGCAATGCCTGGGGGACCATATGGGATGCCGGGGATCGAACCCGGGTCGGCCGCGTGCAAGGCAAACGCCCTACCCGCTGTGCTATCGCTCCGGCCCCTGAATGCACTCTTTGGAGATACAAAAAGCCATTCTAACTGGACACCTGCAATTATAGTCAAGGACCAGGTGGTCCTTGGTCTCCTCTCCCTAGGTTTTTTAGCTCCTCTGAGACCAAGACCATTCTCAACCCAGTTCAGGTTTATCTAAATGTCAGCCTTCCCTTTTCAAGTTTCCATCAGCCATAGGCTTGGTAAACAGAAATTTGCTAAGTACCAAGCCACTGATCTAGCAATCACTTATCCTAATATTTCTATATCAGAAAAGGAATCGAAATTTGTATACCTTAATTTTCTGTTGAGATGAAATCTATACCCTATATTTTTGCTATATGATAAAGAAGGAGAAATAGCTTCACTGTGTCAATTCTGAAAAAATAATTTCGTCTGCAGTTTTATATCATGGTCTAGGGAGAGACTTGTCTTTGCTTCTAAGAAGAGTCTGTAGTAGTTGTGACAGGAGCAATGGTTACTATATGGTTGGGTAGAAGTCTTCAAAATGATAAGGGAATGGAGTTAGGTCAAAATGCTGCAGTGCATGCACAGGGCCACATGTTGGGGGACCACTAGGGACCCCAAGGACAAAAGACCACCATAGAGAAAATTATTTCTATCAAGTTATTGATGGAAATTTTGGTTGGTATTTTGATTGGAAAATCAATGTACTAAGTGGAACATTCTATAAAAGAGCACAACACATTTTCTTTGATCACAGGAGAAGATTTATAACCTATCTTTAGGTTTTCCAGACCATATCATTGTATTCTCTGGCTTAATAGGATTTTACTACATTGGAAAATCAAAACTTGTTTTTATGATAGTAATCCAGTTTTATTCTACACAAACACCAAGACACCACAGCTTCCTGATACACCTTGATACTCTCAGAAAGACAATGCCAAGGAATCTGACCTGTAGTAGGCAACACTGATCTCCATATCAGGCTTTCAAAGTTTAGTACAGCTATGAATTTCTTACCAAAATGTGCTCTACCTAACATTATACATGAGCTGAGGTCAAATATATACACATATGCAATATTGGGTTAAACAAAGTGAACTGTATTTCTTCTAGACTTCTCAGTACAAGTGACAACTAATTATGACTTTAGTACAGAGGTTTTCAAGACTTCTATTTACTTGAAATCATTTTTTTTGGAGTATCTTACCTATTCTCCAGAACACTTAACAATTATCAACTGTGACCTTTATTCTTAGAAATCTGCCATTATCTTTTTGGTCTTTAATGTTACACTTTCCAGACTATCAAAGGCCACTAGAAACATACATAAATGTCCTTTGATCTATGTTATAAAAATATTGATAAGGACACTGCAAGTCTAATATTATTTTGCAAGTCTAATATTATTTAGGAGCACAGGAACCCAGGCTTCCTTCCTTGTTAGAAGTATGTTTATAATTTCTTTTTCTTTTTTTTTTTTTGCTTTTTGGGTCATACCTGGCAATGCACAGGGGTCATTCCTGGCTCATGCACTCTCAGGAATTACCCCTGGTGGTGCTCAGGGGACCATATGGGATGCTGGGATTCGAACCCGGGTTGGCCGCGTGCAAGGCAAATGCCCTACCCGCTGTGCTATCACTCCAGCCCCTGTTTATAATTTCTTTTTGCCATTTTTCTTTTTATTTTTTCTTTTTGAGTCATACCTGGCAGTGCACAGGGGTTACTCCTGGCTCTGCACTCAGGAATTACTCCTGGTGGTGTTCAGGGGACCATATGGGATGCTGGGAATCAAACCCGGGTTGGCCGCGTGCAAGGCAAACACCCTACCCGCTGTGTTATCTCTCCAGCCCCTGCCGTTTTTCTTTTGTATCTCCAAATCTGAGGCAGTATTGGGGTTGCCAATTTGCTAACTACAGATCATAAATAAATCATATGACCTTTTCCTTACAATTTCAAAGTGTTGCAAAGATAGATCTAACCTGTCTTTGGGGCAGAGTGATAACACAAGGTGTCCCAAACACTGCAGGGCATGACCCCTCCTCCCCCCCAGAAAAATGTCCTTTTAGCCATAGCAATAAAGATAATCCCCATTCAGTTAGTGTAAGAACTGTCACTACACCAGTACAATACAATATCTCACACGCCAAAAGGAAATCTCTGTAGTACTGGGTGGAGAAATATGTGTTGGGTAAATAAGTGGGTGAACACTGAGTTTTTCTCTTCCCTGATGGATTTAGAAGATTGCTTTTCAACTGAATTCCTTATTTTTCTCATGTTACAATTTCAACAGCTCTAATATTCCTGTTTAGGTCGTCTATTAGTTTGAAAAGATTTAAATTGCTTGGATTAACCTAAACATGAATGTTTTCCAGAGTTTGCTTTTAGGTTCCTTTTAAAATTCATCATCTGAAAATATTGAATAGCATTTATAGAGATAATTATGTAGGCATTTACATATCATTTTTCTTTTATGTACATAGGTTAAACTTGATTCCTCCCTAGTAGGAAAGGAGAGATAAAATTTATTGGTTTATAGAGAAATATATTTTGTGAGGGCTGGAGTGATAGCACAGGAGATAGGGATTTGCCTTGCACGCAGCCGACCTGGGTTCGATTCCTCCATCCCTCTAGGAAAGTCTGGCAAGCTACCAAGAGTATCCCACTCACAGGGCAGAGCCTGGCAAGCTAATCGTCTCATATTCGATATGCCAAAAACAGTAACAACAAGTCTCACAATGGAGACGTTACTGGTGCCCGCTCGAGCAAATCGATGAGCAATTGGATGACAGTGATACAGTGACAGTGAATGTACTGTGCTGGGTGATGTTAACGAGAAAAAGAGGGCAGACACTGAATGATCTCCCTCATATATGAGATATAAAGAAGTGTAATAGAGAAATAACAGAGGCCGGAGTGATAGCCCAGTGGGTAGGGCGTTTGCCTTGCATGCAGCTGATCCCAATTCAATCCTTGGCATACCAGGGATGGTCCCTCAGGGGTAATTCCTGAGTGCAGAGCTGGGAGTAACCCCTGAGTATCACTGGGTGTAACCCAAAAAGAGAGAGGAAGAAAGAGAGAGAAAGAGAGACAGAGACAGAGAGACAGAGACAGAGAAATAACAAATGCCCAAAGGCAATAGAAACCAAAAACTGGTTTTTAGTAGGAAGCTTACCACAGTAGGGGAGACAGGCATGGGGGGGAAGGGGGAGAATAGAGTGGGGGGCACTAGGACAATGGTGAAGGAAAGGGGACACTGGTGGACGGTGGGGTGCTGAAATGTTTTAAGTATGAAACTCTACCATTAACGGTATTATAAACCATGATGCCTAATATAAAATTATAAGATAACATAGGGTTTGTCCTTTCAGCCTTCCCACAGAGAACTTAGGTTTACCTGATTACACCCATCACAGTGCTCCCAAGTCACTCCCATTCCTTTGTTTACCTGTAAACTCTTCTTCTTCCCAACTAGTTAATCACCTTTTCCCTAATTAGATTCTGTTAGCTTGTAAGATCAGATTCTTCTAAGAACTTGTATTCTAAGTTAGTGTCTTTTGCATAGTTTACCTTAAAGCAATGTCCTTTCTGTATGGACACAGGAAGACAGTTAATATTATTCTTTGTAACTTGGGAGTTGATTGACTCAATAATATTTACTCCTGGGCATCTGCTTTCTCAACTCAGTTGCCCTTAGTCCTAGCACCCCAAAAGCAGGGTCCCGATGAGGGACGCAATGGACCCAGGGCAAGCTGTGAGCTACCTTGGCATCGGAATGGGCCAGGCTAAAGCACCACAATACTCAACTATAAGTTGAGGGCATGATCATGGACAAATGTTGACATGATCCAAAAGTAACAATGAGACTAGAACCCTGCTGGGGTTAGGAAGATTAACCTGGCCTGAGGACTGTGGTTGGAATATGTAGTGAGATGTCCTCAGGAAGAACCAAAATTTAAGTTTATACCTCTTAGTGTGCTCATACAGAATGACATTGCTAGAAATATTAGAAGTAGATTTACTACTATTTAAATGGATTACTAGCTGAGGAAAGAAGAAAGTGACACACCCTTGTTTGGATTCCACCCTTGAGCAGATTTCCTAGTAATCTGGAGTAATCTCCTTAGATGAGATTTTGTCCTCGAGGAGTATTCTTACCTCTCTTTGTTAATTTGTTAATGTTCCAACCCACCTCTGTGTTACCACCCTCTGTGATTGCTATATAAACTAAGACTATAAGATCTGAGGGGCGGAGAGACAGAAGCAGAAGGGGAATGGAGATTGGAACAAACTGCAATTGATACCGACCAGCCTGGCTCTCGTTCCTTCCTTCACGACTCAGTTGCCCATAGTCCTAGCACCCCAAAAGCAGGGTCCCAACGAGGACCCTGGGTTTGGCAACCCCATCACCTCCTGGGTCTCTGCGTGGCCCTCTGACCCCAGCCAGGACAGGGCAGAGTGGGAGAGAGAGAGGCCCATCTCCATCAGCCTCCCTGGGGTGAGGGAAGTGGCGTGAGACTATCAAATGTGGATGGCGGGAGAGATAGAGCCCTGCTGTCCTTTGTGAACACACATAAAATAAAATTTTTTTTTTTTTTTTTGCTTTTTGGATCACACCCGGCGATGCACAGGGGTTACTCCTAACTCTGCACTCAGGAATCACTCCTGGCAATGCTCGGGGGACCATATGGAATGCTGGAAATTGAACCCAGTTGGGCCACGGGCAAGGCAAACACCCTACCCTCTGTGTTATCACTCCAGTCCCCAATGTAAGATGAATTTTTAACTTACAAATTTTTGTTTTGGCTTTTGGGTCACACCCAGTGATGCTCAAGGGTTACTTCCGGCTCTGTGCTCAGGAATTACTCCTGGTGGTTCTTGAGGACCATATAGCATGCCAGGGATGAAACTCAGATAAGCCATGTGCAAGGCAGGGGCCCTCCCACTCTGCCATCACTCCAGCCACACACGGCACTTCTCAGGTGTGTGGGGTTGCTCCCAGCAAGGCTCTGGGGAACGATGTGGTACTGGGGATCAGACACGGGACTTCCACGTGCCATAGCACATGCTCAGCCTTTTGAGCTACTTCCCCAGTTTAAAATATAATACATGCTAGAGGAGAAAAGGATTCTTTTGTTGTGAAACAGGGCCCACACAGTAGGACTTTACCTTTAATTGGTTTAAAACACATCCTGGGAGGAGGCCAGAGTGCCAGGCTCCTTCAGCATCCCCCTCTGCGCCCCCCACCCCCACCCCAGTCTGCTCTGTAGGAAATCTCTTAGAGCATTGATGGAAAGAGCTCTTGAATGAACGGAAGGATCCCTCACCTTCGTCCTTCCCCTCCATGGGCTCTTCCTCTTCCTGATCCTCTTCTTCAATGAACTCTTCCTCTTCCTCATCTGTGTATGACAAAGAACAACTGGGTCAGGATGGGCCGTCACAGAGCAGCTGCTCCAGGACCCAGTCCCAAGGAACTGTCTCTCTCTCCCACCCTGCCCTGTCATGGCTGGGGTCAGAGGGCCACGCAGAGACTCAGGAGGTGATGGGGTTGCCAAACCCAAGCCACACAGAGCAGGCTCCCTCCCTTCCTGCCTGCCCCTTCCCTCTGTAGCCCCCTGTACCACAGTGGGGTTCTGCCTGTGATTAGAGGGACTTGGAGGAATACTTTGTGCTCTTGATTCAAAGGACAGATAAACATCAATTAAGGAGAATGAATGAAAACTTCTTGATTCTCCGGGATCACAGTCCTTGTCCCCCAGGAATTTCTCAGCCTTTGAGACCCTCTGGTCTAGCATATCCTGTCAACTCTCCTCATTCCTTGGCCTCCAGAGTGAGGGCTATAGGTTGCCCCTTGAGGAGCGGGCACCTACAGATTAGCTCTCAGAAGCTGGACCCTGCACAGACAGGGACTAACTGCAACCTGGGACCCCACTTTCCTATCCTGGACTATCATCCTCAATTTCTACTCCCAGAAAATGTGCCCCTTCCCCACCTCCTCACCCTAGCCTGAGGAGATGCCCCCAGAGTGAGAGTATTGGTCCAGAGCGTTGGGGAGAAGCTCAAAACACCTTTGAAAAGACAGTTCAAAGTCTGACTACGGAGCGAGAGGGGTCTGTGCATCCACCCCTGAGCATGTGTGTGTTTATTTGCCTGGTTTTGTTTTGTTCTGCTGTTACTATTTCTTTGTCTTCGTTATGCCACGAAACCAGAGCCTCACAGAAGTGAGGCATGTTGTGTCACCAGTCTCACCAGCCTCGCGCCAAGCCTGGGCATCACACCCGTCTGTTGTTACATCATTGTAAGTACCATTCCTTATAGCTTCAGACTTTGCCTAGGGCTCAGAGTGCCCGACTGAACCAAAGGGTCTTCCATCCCTGGACCACTGACTGGCTGTGTGGCCTTGAGCAATCCTGTGCTTCCCTTGGCTTTATTTCCGCACAGACAGCTGAGGCCATAGCAGCCTGTGAGCGAACAGACTCTTCAGGGTGGGCAGGAGGCAGGGCAGCTGCTACTCCCGAGCACTGGAGGCAATGTGGGTCCCAGGGGCCCATCTCCTTTCAGATCTGAGAGCTTAGAGGCGACAGCAGAGTCTACAGCAGTGGGTGCCCCCATATTCGGTAGCAATTTAGTTTTGGGGTTCATTTAAGCCTTACGCCCAAAGGGGATATGGAATCCGAGAAAGACTTAACCCCAGCTTCTGAAAGCTGACAGGGGAGCTGACATTAGGGGTGCTAAGCTTTGTTCTCATGCTAGACTCTTGCCTGTTTCTGCAGCCCTCCTCCCCTGTCTGCTTGTCTGCCTCTCTCCTCCAAAGCTCCCCTCCTGCCGCGTTGGAATATTACCTCTCAGACTAAGGTGACAGGCAGCAAACCTGGATGTCCTCTCTGTCTCTGTTACTAGATATTGCCTTTCGGCCATGTGAGCATAGACAAGTTAATCTCACTGTTGTCTTCTTCATGTGACTTCCTCATGTTCCTTATTAACTCCTGATTATTGCTAGGGTTACCTTGTTGCAAATATTATAGGGACTTTATATTATGAAAGAGTAATTGTGATCAGGAGTGGGGCTATATTATAGATAAGGCAAGGTTCCCAAGTATGACAGGTGCTAGCATTTAGAAGCTGAAACCAAGACCAACTTTGTCAATAACTTATGTGTGTCTCATACCTTCCAAGCTCTTCTTTCTCAATAGTTTATTGGAGGCAGCAGCATGATGAAATGGCATGCAGATTTTTAATATATTTGGGGGGACCTCTCAAGCATTGTCAGGAGCCTGGGGGACACTCCTGGTGATACTCAGTTAATTAAGCCAACAGTTCAGGGCTAGTGCCTGATGATGTGTCATTGCTTCTGCCCTGCAGTGCCAGAGATCCCCAGGGCCACCGTGGCAGTGCTTGGGGGCCTCCAGGGCTATACCCAGTGGTGCTGGGAATTAAACTTGAGTCAGGCAAGTGTCCCCAACCCTCTTTACCTGTCTCAAAGTCAATGCTAGCCCCTGTACCATCTCCCCAGGTCCCTATAACTTTTGGGGGAGGCCACCCCCAGCTGTGTTCCAGGCTTCCTCCTGGCTCTGCTCAAGGATCTCTTCGGAGCTTGGGGAACATATGGAGTGATGAAGACTGAACCCAGGCCAGCCGCATGCCAGGTAAGTGCCTTAATATTCTGTAATATCCTCCATACTCTGCCCCCCAACTCCTAGAATTTTTAAAATTAGGAAATTAGGAAATGAAATTCAGAAAGGTGGAAGGATTTGCGCAAAGATACTAAGAGGCAGATCTGGGACTTGAACAGTGGTCTGATTCAAACTGTGAACTGACTCAAAAAGATGCCAAAATTTTTCTGCTGCCTTAAGATGGCTCCATGTAATGGATCCCCACGCAACTGAGTCAGCCCACAATTATGTCCCAGGCACTCTGCTAGGCTCTAGGTACACCCAGATGTAGTATATGAGTTTGACTTCAAAGCTGGGAATCTCCACTACTGCACTGGCCTCCATGAAGGACTCAGTGGGAGGGGATCCTGAAGGGAAAGAAACAAGCGTCCCCATCACTTTTTTTTTCTTTTTTTTTTTTTTTTTGCTTTTTGGGTTACACTCAGAGGTTACTTCTGGCTCTGCACTCAGGAATTGCTCCTGGTGATGCTCAGGAGTCCATATGAGATGCTGGGGATCAAACCCAGGTCAGCTGTGTGCAAAGCAAACTCCCTACCCACTGTGCTATTGCTCAGACCCCAATCCCCACCACCTCTTTACCTGTTCCAAAGTCGATGGCCCTCAGGGTATCTGCTATGTGCTCTAAGTCCAAAGTAAAGTAGTCCATGTTCTCAAAACCCTGCTCTGTCTTGCCCAGCTGGCAACCCTTGGAAGCTTCCACAATGCTGTGAGGAGGGAGGGAGAGAAACAGAGTAACAGTGAGTGAGCTACTGGGGCTCAATGCAGGGTGCCAGCCTCACCCCCCACGAGCATACATGCGAAAGCTCAAACTCAGGCCTAGAGGCTCCCTCTAGAGCAGGCGTGGGGAAATGTTTTCTGCTAAAGGCCATTTGGAAATTTGTAGCATCATTTATAGCATTTATAACACAGGACATACAATGCAGGTGGTCAGGCTACAGTGTGGCAGATGAGAAGCATATATGTCTGTCTCTCGTGTACTGCCAGTCTACAGGATTTCATAAGCTTTACATGGCCCGAAGGCTGGACGTGCCCTCCCTCCCCACCCCTGCAAGGGGGAGGATTTCCTGTCCTGTCAGAAGCAGAAGAGGCCCTGGCAGACATAACGCCAAAGGGGAGCCCACTGGACCGAATTCAGAGGCTCAGGTAGGAGCCACGGCTTGCATCACAGCCCCGGGGGAGACACTGACCTTTTGATGAGCTGCTTGGCACTCTGGCAGGGAGAGTGAAAGAGAGCAGAGGGTTAGGAGGGCAGAAGGGGTAGCCCCAGGAAATCAACAAAACTAGAGACTCGGGGTTTCAGACTGGCTGTTCCCTGGCCCAGGGGTGACCTGTGTGCTGCCCTGAGATAAACAGGACTTGCATCTTGCCTCCCTGTGCCTGTCTGCCCAGACCCTGGTCATCACTCTGGACCCTGTCATTGTCCTGGCAGGAAGTTTGGATTCCAGTATTGATTATCATGCTTCAATCCTGAAGTCTCCAAGCCAAGAAGCATATCCTAGTCGCCTTTTATGCCCAATGATGAGCACAAGGCCCATAATAAATGCCTAGGAAAGTTTAACTGAACTCAAAACTCTTAGAGTTGATCCTTTTCTGCCTCCCCCAATAAGCTCTTCTAGGACAGGGCCGTGTGTGCATCATCTCTGTGTCTGACTATGGCAGTTAAGACTGTAGGGACTGGGACAAATTGTTGCATGACCAATTTACAGATGAAGAAACAGAGGCTCAGGGAGGTTTAAATGGGCAAGTGGTTGAGTGAAAGAGACACTGCCCATACCCTCCCAGTCCTGCTCACCAAGAGGAAGATGGCCCCTCCTGGCTCATCTAGGGACTGGATGGCCGTCTCCACCAGCTTGGTGGACTTCTCCAGCTGCTCCCGGTACTGCTGGATGAGGGCCTCGATGAAGCTGAGTTTCTCCTCTTGCTCCTGTGTGATCTGCTGCAGCAACTCACTCTTCTTCTCGTCCAGGATGGCATACAGGGCATCAAACTTCCGGCTCAACTCTTCCTTCACCTGGTGGCTGTTCTCCTGGTGACAGAAATCATGGTGTCACTTTCTCTGGGTTCTCCTCTGGGTCCCACACTTTCTTCCTGAGATGGGTGAACTAGGAAATCACAATCTAAAACTCAGAGAGATCTTACTGTACTCCCATTTTCTGCAAGACAAGTGAAGGCTTAACTAGAAGGAAGCACCCAGGACCACTTAGCGCACCAGCAACCTTTGGCAAG
Source organism: Sorex araneus (assembly GCF_027595985.1). NCBI lineage: Eukaryota > Metazoa > Chordata > Mammalia > Eulipotyphla > Soricidae > Sorex > Sorex araneus. The sequence continues at coordinate 48,943,829 of NC_073306.1, read as the reverse complement.
GTTGATGTTAGAGAGAAAGCCATGCCCTTCCTGAGAAATATAGGGCCAGAGAGAGTAAAATTTGTTAAAGACAGACTTTATATGTGGGAGGCCTGGGTTCCATCCTAGTCACCACATGATCCTTCAAGAACTGCCAGCATAGGGCCAGAGCAATAGTACAGTGGATAGGGCACTTGCCTTGCATGCAGCTGATCCAGGTTCAATCCCTGGCATCCCATATGGTCCTCTGAGGACTACCATGAGTGACCCATAAGCTCAAAGCTAGGAGTATTCCTGAGCAATGCTGTGTGTGAAAAAAAAAACTGCCAGGAGAGACAGCAGAGCAGAGAACCAGGAGGAGCCCCTAAATGCCCCCTCCTCAAAATACTTTTGGGTGACATGGAATGACGCATTTGGGGCTTCCTGGTAACTTCCACTGCTCCTCCATGTCAGTATCAGGACTGGCTTTACATGGCCCCAGCATACATGAAAAAACAGTTGTCCCTGTACTGGCCTCCTCACTGAGGCTACAACACAGATGCTCCGTCTGAGACTCCTTAGGCACTCAATGGCTGAGTAACAACAGCATCTCACCAGATTCATCATCCTGCAGACCAGGAGCGCCTTATAGGTAGTAACAATGTCCCCATCCTTCCTTTGAGTCCGTTCTTCACGCATCTCTTCCTCCACCAGCAAGAGGATGACCCCTTCCCACAGTGAGCCCCAGGTTCCCACCCCAAGTAGAGAGAAAATCATGAATGCTCTTGCAGAAGAGACAGTTCCTTCTGCCCCTACAGTCTTGCTATTCAAAGTGTCATCTAGGGACCAGCAAATAGGGCAAAGTCTAGGAGCTTGGTGGAAATGGAGAACCTCATGCTTCATTTTAGACCTGCTGAATCACGACTTGGATTTTATTTATTTATTCATTTATTTATTTTTATTCAATTTATAAAATAAATTTATTTATTTAATTTAAGTTATTTATTTCAATTTAATTTTTGCAGTCACAGTGATAGCACAGTGGGTAGGGAGTTCGCCTCACACGTGGCCGACCCAGGTTCGACTCTTCTGCCCCTTTCAGAGCCCAGCAAGCTACCGAGAGTATCTCACCCGCACAGTAGAGCCTGGAAACCTACCCGTGGCATATTCAACATGCCAAAAACAGTAACAAGTCTCACAATGGAGATGTTATTGGTGCCTACTTGAGCAAATCGATTAACAACGGGACGACAGTGCTACAGTGCAATAGGGATCAAACCCAGAGTCTGAGGTATGCAAGGCAAGTGCTCTAGAGCTGAGTTACATCTCCTGTTCATAACTTGAATTTTCTTTCTTTCTCTCTTTTTTTATATCTTTCTTTCTTCCTTCTCTCTCTTTCTTCTTTCTCTCTCTTTCTCTTTCTTTCTTTCTTACTTTCTTTCTTTCTTTCTTTCTTTCTTTCTTTCTTTCTTTCTTTCTTTCTTTCTTTCTTTCTTTCTTTCTTTCTTTCTTTCTTTCTTTCTTTCTTTCTCTCTTTTTGTCTCCACATTCAGAGATGCTCAGGGACTATCCTTGCTCTGTGCTCAAGGATCACTCCTGGAAATGCTCAGAGAACCATTTGTGATACCAGGGATCAAACCAGGGTAGTCAGGGTATAAGGTAAACACCTTAACCTCATACTGTCTCTCCTGCCCCACAAGTTGAATTTTAATATGATCCCAGGGTGATATGTATGCACCTTCAAGTTTGAGATGTTAGTATCCAGGAGATAGCTTAAAAGTCTGGAGCTCATGTTTTGTTTTGCATGGGGGAGGCCCAGGTTTGATCCCCAGCACTGTCCTTAGAGCCTAGCCAGGAATGACTCTCAACCCCACCCACCAAGGACTAATCCAGGTTTGGCCTGTGAGTACTACTGTGTGACCCCAAGACCAAAAATAAATAAATTTAAGAAATTAAGTTTTAGGAGCCAGAATGATAGTACAGCAGGTAGGGCATTCACCTTATATGCAGCTGAGTGGGCTTGATCCAAGCCCACCAGGAGTGACCCCTGAGTGCAGAGCCAGGAGTAAACCCTAAGCTCCATCAGGTGAGACCGAAAAACAAGAATAATTTTTAAAAAGTAAGTAGTTTGAGGCGTTTTTGTATACAGCATTTTAGAAAATACTACCCTAAGAACAACTGCTAGGGGCTAAAGTGATAGCACAGCAGGTAGGGTGTTTGCCTTGCATGCAACCAACCTGGGTTCGATTCCCAGCATCCCATATGTTCCCCTGAGCACTATCAGGAGTAATTTCTGAGTGCAGAGCCAGAAATAACCCCTGTGCATTGCCAGCTGTGACCCCCCCCCCAGACAAAAAGGAACAACTGGTAAATAAATACAAGAATTATTGGCTTTGGATTGGAGCAATAGTACAGCAAGTATGGAACTTGCTTTACACACAGCTGACTTCTTGTCCAAGAGATATTTCAAAAGGCTGGAGCTCATTGTTTGCATGGGAGAGGCCCAGGTTCAATCCCAGGCACCATGTATATTACTCTAACCACTTCTAGGAGTGATCACTGAGCACAGAGCCAGGAGTAAGCACAGCTGGATGTGGCCCAGAAAACTAATAAAAGAAATTATTGGCTGGACTCTCTTTGAGGCCAGGGACTGGTCTGTCCTGTTTCCTCAGGTAGGGCCTAGCACATGGCCATGCTGAGAAAGCATTCGGTGAATGAGCAGATTAATGGATTGGTTAGTCCCTCCCAGGCTATCCCTGCTTGACCACCCCAGGATCCACTCCAGGTCACCACCACCGGGGGAGGAGTCCCACTGCCTGGAAGAGCTGTTGATCCCTCACCTTGGTCACTCGACAGGAGTCCTCCAGCTGGGTGATGATGGTCTGCACACGGTCGTTCCCCGCCACCAACATGGAGATACAGTTACTCAGCTCTGTCTAGATGGGAGTGCGATGGGGAGCCAGAGAGGAGAGATAGAAACATGTCAGGACTTGCCCTCCCCAGAGTGAGAGCAAATTGGGACCCTGTTCCCTTTGCTATGAGAGAGGGGGTCTAGAACCCTCTTGCTGCAGTGCAGCTCAGGCCCAGAGCAGACTATCTGAGAGATACTGAATCTCTTATTCAACTGACACGGACCAGAGATACAAGTAAACTGCCCCAAACTCACAGAAAGGGACACACAGAGGAGGGGTTTATTTCTAGGAATGAAGCAACAAAGAAAGAACTGGAGGGGTCAGGATGGTGGGGCTCAGGCTCAGAGGGTCACACCTGGAGATGCACAGGGGTTACTCCTGGCTCTGCACTCAGGAATTACTCCTGGCGGTGCTCAGGGGACCATATGGGATGCTGGGAATCAACCCTGGTCGGCCGTGTGTGAGGCAAACGCCCTACCCGCTGTGCTATCCTCCAGCCCCATATACCCCTCCTTCTATTGTGGACCAGAATCCAGAATGCTGAGACCCCGAGATGGAGTGCCGATACTGGGCGGATCTCTTAGAACAATTTCCCCTGAAGGAAGCACTTTACATCTGTTTATATTTGTGTACAACCAAACCCATGTTTGTGTTTATGCTCAACTAAACCTGTTTATAATGGGCCTCATTCCCCTGAGCAACAGGGATGAATGGAGACGTTACTGGTGCCTGCTCGAGCAAGTCAATGAGCAATGGGATGACAGTGATACAGTGATACAGTGAGACTGTTTATATTTATATTTGACCACACCCTCAGGTATGTAAAAGTCTAATCCAACTAAAGAATGTTTGTTGTTCTCCTGATATTTAACGGTTCTAATCAATAAAAACTGTAAGCTGAGGTTAGCCAGGGCTCTCAGTCCATGAGACTGTTAGCCCCCTGACCTCAGTCTTTTTCTCTCTTATTTCTGTCTCTTTTCTTAACCCTCACAATGCCCATGCTTCCGGCTTGTTCACCCGGGGCTGGTCCCCTGCATCCCTCTGCTTTGGGGCAAGGCGGCTGACAGAGGATAAAGTGCGCTGGGCTCACAGCACGCTGCAGGGCCCGGCAGCCTGGGCTGCACCCAGGGGCTCTCCATGAGCTCAGCCGCCTTACTGGGAAGGCCCAGCCAGTCTCCCAGAGGGGCTGTTCCCAAGCAGCCAGCTCAGCACCTCTGCAGGAGTGAAGTCCACAGTCCTGTGTGGGGTGTGGCCTGGCAGTTACCTTCTGTCCCTGAAAGACGCTCTGTAGTGGGGCCACCTCACAGGCCTGGTGCGCCCCGAACACCTTGCACATGGAGCACGTGGGCACCTCACACGTGAGACAGTAGATGTTGATCTTTTCGTCTTCGTGCTCCTTGCACATGGGGTGGCTGCCCTTCTGCAGGGGCCGGCTGAGGGGGACAAGAGTCAGTCAGAGGTGGTGGCACCTGTCTCTACCCCTGCCTCTGCCACAGGAAGCCACCCCAGATCTATGCCCTGAGCTCCCTGTGGTAGCTGTCCCCAATCTTTTTTTTCCTTTTTTTGTTTTTGCTTTTGCATTTGGATCATACCTAGTAGTGCTCAGGGATTACTCCCAGCTCTGTACTCAGAAATTACTTCTGGCAGTGTTCGGAGGGTCCATATGGAATGCCAGGGATCAAACCAGGGATTATGCCAAGGTTGGCCACATGCAAGGCAAGCACCCTACCTGCTATATTATCCCTCTTCATTTCTTTCTTCTTTTCTTCTTACCTTCCTTCCTTCCTTCTTTCCTCCCTCCCTCCCTTCCTTCCTTATTCCCTCCTTTCATCCCTTCTTTCCTCTTTCTCCCTCCCTCCCTTCCTTCCTGCCTCCCTCCTTTCCTTCCTTTCTTCCTTCCTCCCTTCTTCCTTCCCTCCCTCCAACCTTTCCTTCCTTCCTTCCTTTTTTCATTTTTGCCTTTCTTTCTTTCTTTCTTTCTTTCTTTCTTTCTTTCTTTCTTTCTTTCTTTCTTTCTTTCTTTCTTTCTTTCTTTCTTTCTTTCTTTCTTTCTTTCTTTCTTTCTTTCTTTCTTCTTCCTTTTTTTTTTTACTACATCTGGCAGTGTTTGGGGATTCCTCCCAGCTTTGCAGAGAACACCCCTGATGATGCTGGAGGAATCACATAGTGCTGGAGATTGAACCCAGCCTTCCTGCATATAAAGCATACACTCATTCTGTTGAGCAATCTCTGGAGACATTCAATAAGACAAACTGGCTCGATGCTAGAGCCCTTGACTTACATGGTGAAATACCAGGTTGGCTCCCTGAGGCTTCCCAAAAATATTAGGGTGCAGGAAAGGTGCTCAGGGCTATTCCTAGCTCTGTGCTCAGGGAATCACTCCAAGTAGGGTCTGGGAACTATGTTTTATGCCAGGGATAGAACTAGGGTACAATAGTACAATTAGGTATTTTCCTTGAAAAAAAGTTGTTTTAAAGTGAAGAGGAAATTGGGTGCCAGAAAGGAGAACTAGCTTGCCTGAGGTTGTCCGGCAAGCCAGGGCTGGGCAGGTTAACGTCTGTTAACTCTAATTATAGTCCTCACTGCCTTGGTTCCTGCAGATCAGATTGGGCATGAAGCAATTTCTACTCGTGGCCTCATTCAATTCTATATTTAATCACTAGACTGTAATCTTCAACAAAGCAGGGAAATGTGCCAGTTCTCTTCACCCCGGAATCTAGAGTGCACAGTGCCTGGCATGAGGAGGGGTATTCAAATACAGGTGAGTGTGCCATGGGGGCGCAGCCCAGCACACGCTCTAACTTCCCTCCAGGGCCGGGATATTTCTTCTTTTCTTTTTTCTTTTTTTTTTTGGGGGGGGTCACACCCAGCGATGCTCAGGGGTTACTCCTGGCTCATACACTCAGGAATTACTCCTGGCGGTGCTGGGGGGACCATATGGGATGCTGGGAATCTAACCTGGGTCGGCCGCATGCAAGGCAAAAGCCCTACCCGTTGTGCTATTGCTCCAGCCCCATTCCTTCTTTTCTTGCTTCCCAAACACAAGTGGTCTCTCTTCCTGTTTCTCTCCATCTTTCTCTGTAGAGGCCTGTGTTCTCAGTGTGTCTCTCAGGGTCACAGTCACCTCACACCTGAGATTCAATGGTGGGGTGGGGGGTGGGGAGGTGGGGGTTGCAGGTCCGATCTCTCAAAAAGACTGTGCATTGAGAGCCAAGCACTGGCAGCAGCTCCGCTAAGCTCCACTAAGTTCCCCCTCCCTAACACAACACAGCAGGTGTCTAATAAATGTAAAATGGTGACTATCCTCATAAAGTCAGTGCTTCACCTCTGTTCTTACACTGATCACACCCCAAGCTTTACGATCCCCTCAAGTTCTTAACTCAGCTTCTTCTACACATCTTTTTTTGCAGCTTTTAGCCCCAGACTCCCCACACTGCGACAGAGTCTGCCTTTTGTCACTTTTCTCTGTCCCCAAGGTAGGGAGCAGGAGACACAGAGGTGAGGCAAGAGCTTGAGGGTCTGGAGCCTTCAGGGAGAGTGAAGGTCCAGAGACGAACCCAAGGGACCAAAGAGAATGTTCAGAGATAGACCCGAGGGATCAATAATTACAGTGGGTAGGACATTTGCCTTGCATATAACTGACTATGTTCTATCCCTGGCATCCCAGATGGTCCCCCTACACATCGCCAGGAGTGATCCCTGAGAGAAGAACCAAGAGTAATCCTGAGTACAGCCATGTGGCCCCCAAACCAAAGCTTACAAAATAGATGAACCCAACATCCTACAAGGTAGCTCCAGTCAGGTTAGCCAGTACAGCTTTCCTGGGCCTGCATGTTTTTCTCACAAAATCTGGCTGCTCCCCTTTCCTGGGGCAGGACATCACCAACAGGCAGGTGCTTTCTGCCCCCTTGAGATCATAAAGGCTGTGAGGGTGAGATTAGCTGGACGTCTGGTCCAGTGGGTCTCATTAGATAAAGTCTCCCTGACCACTGGCCTCCATGGAGACAGCGATCATCACTGTGTAGCCTCCAGCACCCCCAAATTCCACCTATGATTAAGTGATTGCTTTACAGACAAGGGAGACTTGGAGCTCGATCATATCATGACCCAGACCCAAGTATTCTACTTCCTCACCAGGAAACCTGGAGTCATTGAACCTGAAGTTCTTTGAACCTCAGCTTCTCATCTGTGAAACTGGGATGAGCAAAGTCACACCTGATCCACAGTGTATCCAGCACCAGGACAAAACTTTCCCGGATGGTGCCCAGCTCTGTGCCAGCCAGCAGAGGCGAGGAAAGCTCTTGCTCTCCTTACAGAGAAACAGACAGTGTTCTCACAGGCTCCTTCTCTGCTTCTCAAGGCCCCAGTGCCCTGCTCTCCCTCTCCCATCTCATCACTGGCCTGGTTTCAGTATCTCCCTGGAGGGCAGGCTACTGTCTGGAGTACTTCCTGTTCCAAGTGTTAGCAAGAGCCTGGCTTGGTGGGGGAGTGGGGGTGCATCAATGAGCCTAAGATACTGCCGGAGGAAGAGGCGATCCGCTCTCCGCTGAACGATGTGGCTCTCCCTGCTGGGGGAACCAAAGCACAAGCAGATCTAGGAGGAACGAGCAGCAGGCACACCCACCCGGAGCACTCCTGCTTGTAGATGTCGATGATGTTCTCCACCAGCAAATTCCGTTGCAGCCCGTACACCCCGTGACGGTCCATGATCACCTCGTGGCGGCAGGAGGGACAGCGGAAGCGACCTCCAGACATGGACACCGAGCCACCCCGGTTGGTCCAGTAGGGATTCGCAGCCTGTGGGGGGGGCCAGGGCAGGGGTGAGGCCTGGGCTCTCTCCTCAGCCCCTTCCCTTTCTCATCTCCTCCCGTCCTTCCTTCCCCCTGCTCCCACCAACCCCTCTTGGCAAACCACAGGGCTGGGAACTCCGGAGAAGCAACTGAACAATTAACAAAGCAGCCCTGTGGGTTCCTCATGGTTATTCTCAGAATGACTCCGGGCCAGCAAAATACCTCTCTAGGCCCCGAGTTGTCGGGTCATGAAGTGGGCGTTAGCATGAGGGCCAGCTCTTAGGGTTGTGACTTGAAAGAGAAAACTGTGCTTCTGGGGAGCCTCGAGTCCTGTTTTCTGGCCAGGACAGCCATTCCTTTCCCAAGGAGACAGAGCTCTGCCAACCCCTCTAGGAGCAGCCCCACGCCACTGTCTGCTCCCCCTTGCCCAGACTGCTGGGTTCCTGCCACAAAAGCTGGCTCCAGCTAGCCTCTGGTTTCTCTCTCTTCTCAGCCTGCCTGCCCCACTTATCGCTCGCTTCAGGCATTTGACTCCTGATTGGAGAGTCAACTGAGGTGCTGAAGCAGGGTGGGGATGAGAAACATGAGCCATGGAGAAGGAACAGCAGCCAGAGCCCCTTCCCTAGCTGCCTCGGCCCCTCCAGAGGCCTCTGTGGGGCTTCCTGGCGGAGGGGAAAGCGCCCTAGGCTAGAGAGAAGGACTTTTGTGCTGGGGAGCCTACTAACCACCCACCAGGAGACCCCCCAGTCTTCAGCCAAACCCTGTGCTGACCTGGAAGATGTCGTTGGCACACTTCCGGCAGAGATTGTGCTGGCAGGGCAGGATGACCACAGGCTTGGTGAACATCTCCAGGCAGATGGGACAGATCAGCTGCTTCTCCAGGTTCTCCATGGGGTTCCCATCCTGGATCAGGCTGGACTTATAATCCATCTGGGTGGAATGCACAGGAGCCCGGCTGGCTGCCTTCTTCACGACTCTAAGAGACTTGGAGGTCTCGCCTTTGTCACAAAACTCCCGCCTGGAGCCTCTTCACCCTCTTCTCCTGGCGCCGGAAATCTATCTTGGGCTGAGGCCCCTCTGATATTTATAGCGGGCCCCTGGTCACATGAGCCCCAGGCGGGGACCAGCTGAACATTCCGAGGCCAAGTGGCTGGCGGGGCTTGAGTTTCCTCCAGGCCCGAGAGACCAGCCTCTCACATCACATGTGGGCATGAGCAATCACTGTTCCCCCGCCGCGATGGGGGTCGTAAACAAGAACAGCCTGTCCAAGGGCGGGCTTGGGGAAAGACAGTCCCAGGTTTTCTCCAGAAACTGGTATCTATCTTCCCATACTGGGCTGGGGAGCTCAGATGGGAATAGCAAGGGGACCCCTGAGGTTTGCAGCTTTAACCAGTCCCCCCTCAGTGATCTCAGGCAGGTCCATCCTCCCCTCTTGAGTTCTGGGCAGTGCCTAAATTGAATAACAAGAGAGTCTCTGATCCTGTCCCTGAACTTCCTGAAATTGGATTGATGTTGGCTCCCTGATCATTCTGCCCCTCCATCATTAGAGCTGGCAGGACTTCCATGAGAGGAAGCCCATCCCCTCATTTTGAAGATCCTGACACCGAGGTGTAGAGAAGGAAAGGACTTCCTGAAAAGTCACTTAGAAAAGAAGTGGCAAAAGGGCTGGGAGATGGTTTAGCAGTTAGGGCACTTACATAGCATGTGCCTGTCCTGGGCTTCCTTCCCAGAACCATTTCGTCCCCAAAGCATCACCAGATATAGCCCCAAGGCCCCCTGGTTATCACTAGAGTGGCCCAGGTAACTACAGATACCACAGGGCCTAAGCAGAACTGCATTCTGGGGGCTGGAGAGATAGTACAACGGGTAAGGTACTTGCGTTGCAGGGAAATGACCTCACTCCAATCCCCAGCACTGTATATGGTCCCTCGAGCCTTGCTAGGAATGATCTCTGAGCACAGAGCTGGCGCATAAGTCCAAAACAAAACAAAAAACAGAACCACAGAGTCAGTCAGCACTTGGACAGAACATTCAGCCAGTTTGCTGAGAATTACTGAAGTGTGGGAGAAGGTAGACTGGACCTCCTGAGCACCACTGGAGAGATCCCTTTGGGAAGGAAGGAAGGAAGGAAGGAAGGAAGGAAGGAAGGAAGGAAGGAAGGAAGGAAGGAAGGAAGGAAGGAAGGAAGGAAGGAAGGAAGGAAGGAAGGAAGGAAGGAAGGAAGGAAGGGAGGGAGGGAGGGAGGGAGAGAGGGAGGAAGGAAGGAAGGAAGGAAGGAAGGAGGGAGGGAGAAAGGGAGGGAGGGAATGAGGGAGGGAGGGAGGGAGGGAGGGAGGGAGGGAGGGAGGGAGGGAGGGAGGGAAGGAAGGATAGAGGGTGGGGCGAGGAAGAAGGGAGAGAGGGAGGAATGGATGGACCAAGGGACGGAGGGAATGACAAAGCCAAGAAACTTAGTCATCTATCAGATATTTTTCTGAGTACCAATCACATCAGATACCAAGGTACCAAGGTGACAGACAAATGAATAACCCTTTTTTCTGCGCCAAGATGTTCAGAGTTTAGCAAGGGAGACAGTCAGAGATCAGGCCTTGTCCATCCAGAGAGACCAGGACCTCACAGAAGGGGGAAGGAGAAAAGGTTGCTGAAGAGAGGAGTGCTGAAGAGAGGAGTGGATAGTTGGGGTGAAGGGACAAGGCCTAGTGAGCAGCAAGGGCTAAAGGAACAATCTGGGCAATGAGAGGAGGGGAAGGGGACCTAGACATCGGGCTGGAGAATTTCAAGGTGAGGGCGCTCCCCCCAAATGCTAATGACTAGTTTTTGCTGTGTACCGGTTATCCAAGAGAGGTGAGGAAGCAATTCCATGGACAAGGACCGCAGGCCCAGAGAGGTCAAGTAACTTGATGAGGTAATCCGGACTTCCAGAGGGGCTCTAGAACCTGTGGAAGTTCTACTGAACTTAAGCTCAGTTCTCCTTAACTCAATCACTTGGTGTCTCTTCTGTTTGGTTTGGCTTGCTTTCAGGGCCACACTCAGCAGTGCTCAGGGCTCACTCCTGCCTCTGTGCTCAGGGCTACTCCTGGCAAGACTTGGGGGACTGTATGCAGTGCCAAGTTTGAAGCCTTAGCCCTGTACTATCTTTCCAGTCCTCTTTCCATCTACTTTGGGACTATGGGGGAACATCCCCCGGCCAGCCTGGCCCTGTAGGAGGAAGCGGAGGGCTGACAAGGCCACCCTCCCTCCTTTGGCCACCATCTGAGATGGTGAGCAACACTGTCCTTCTTTCTGGAAGATGAGTCTCTCCACCACCACTGAGACAAAAACAGAAGCCTGTTCTGGGGATAGCATTCTCTTTTACTAAAACAATGAAGTTATGGATAAGGGGTGGTCAAGATGGAAAACACCCTGCTAAAAAGCAAGGTATAGCGGGGCTGGAGCGATAGCACAGCGGGTAGAGCATTTGCCTTGCACGCGGTCGACCCAGGTTCGAATCCCAGCATCCCATATGGTCCCCTGAGCATCGCCAGGAGTAATTCCTGAGTGCAGAGCCAGGAGTAACCCCTGTGCATCGCCGGATGTGATCCAAAAAGCAAAAAAAAAAAAAAAAAAAAAAGAGCAAGGTATAGGAAGAAGCTTCATTCTTGCCTTTTAATGGGCTTGTGAGAGGTTCCAATTGTCCCCCTATCAGGCAATTGGAAAAGGACTATTCTTTAGGGGGAGAAATCAACTGACTGAGGCTGAAGTGATAATGCAGGGGTTAAAGCACCTTGAGGCAGCTGACCCTGATTCACTCCCAGGCACCTGCATACAGTTCCATGAGCACTGCCAGGGGTCACTCCTGAGCACAGAGTGAGGAGTAGCCTTAAACACTGTGAAGTATGGCCCTAATAATTTCCCTCCAAGAAAAGCACTAGGAGTTGGAGCGATAGCACAGTGGGTAGGGCGTTTGCCTTGCACGCAGCCAACCCAGGTTCGATTCCCAGCATCCCATATGGTCCCCCAAGCCCCTCCAGGACTGATTCCTGAGTGCAGAGCCAGGAGCAACCCCTGAGAATCCTCATGTGTGACTGAAAAACAAACAAACAAAAAAAGCTCTAGAGTCATAGACGTTATAACTGTGCTGTCAATTTATCTATTTTGAAACCTGTTAATTAAGTAAGATGTGAAATAAGAAATGCCACCAAAGAGCCATGATTTCCTTACCTGCAGCAGTGAGCACTCTGGTCATTGATGAATCCACTCCTATAGGCCAGTGGTCCGCAAATCTTTAACTCTAGTTCAGACTTCTCTCTCCTTGAAGCTGAAGATCTTTTGACAATTTGTACGGGACGTACCTGAGATTTTTCACTCCCTAAATAGAACACACATCATATGCCCTGCAAACCATTTTTCTTACCTCATGTCTAAGTGAGCAGCTTTGAGGTCCACCTATCTGCACAGACAGACCAGAAAGCTGAGTACTATCCTCGGGCTGCCTCCTCCATCCACCGAACCACTCTGCATCAAACAAGACTCCATCTTTGGACCTCACTTGTCATCTTGCCTAATCTGTGACTCTTACTTACTCCCTGATTGTGAACACTTTGAGGGAAAAACTATCTACTATGTCAGAACCCACAGTACTTGGCACATAATGAGTCCTCAGTAGTGTGTGTGTGTGTGTGCATGAAGGCTCCACCCAACAGTGGGGTCAACAAGTGTGCTGGTGGGGTCAAACTTAGGACTCCTGTGCACTCCAGTCCTTTAAGCCATCTTCCAGCACCCCCACCCCACCCCAGAAATGTTTCTGGAATGAGCAAGTGAGTGAGTAGATACAGGGTCACTATCAGACTTGGGGGAGATAAGGCGCTTGGTTGAGTTATTTTGACTGGAGACATGACTGCCAGTGGAAAAAAGGTACTGGAAGAAAGGGGTGGGGGTGGGGAGGCGGGGTGAGGGGGCTGATGAAGAAAATTCTAAAGCTTCAGAGAAGAAAGATAGAAGGACATTCCAACCTTTGAAACTCAGAGGTGTTAGAAGTGAAGAGAAAGGCTGAAGTGGGGGGAAGGGAGCACGAGGGGGTGGAGAAAGTTTGGTGCAGCCACGGGACACACAAAAGAAAGTGCCCTAGAGAAGGGCTGGAAAGACTGTCTGGGAGCAGAAAAGCCTCACTGATATTTTGATATTTCCCGATTTACTGTTCACATGGTTCTGTTGACTTTGTCCAGTCACACTCAGCAGTCCAGGTGCAAAAGCCAAGCAAATGGACAGTAGGATGAACTCCAGCATGGGTGCTGACCAGGCCAGCACTGCTGAAAGTCAAGGGGTGAGGAAGGGAAATTCCCACGTGGGCCACACTGGGCATCAACACATGCTCTGTCATTCAATCTGCACAGCAAGCCTGCAGGGGAGGGATTATGATCTCTGCTTTCCCCAGGAGGAAATGGGATTCAGAAAGTTAATTAGCTTGACCAAAGCCCTACAGCCACAAGTGGCAGAACCAAGCTGGGGTTCACATTCAAGGTGGGCTGACCCCCAAACCGGTGCTCCTTGCACCGGAGCATGCATTGATTGACTTGCGTGGCAAGCATTGTACAAAAGCCCTTTCTACCTATACCCGTGGGAATCCACGAAATAAATCAGGAAGGGACCGTAGTGTTGTTGTTTTAACAGTAATGTTTATTAAAACATGGCATACAAAAGGGCAAGGTTATTGCTCTAAGAAGAAAATATTGAACGGTAACATCCAGTTAAGTAAAACCGTACTGCAGACAGCAATTTATTTGACTTTAGCAACATGGGCTGCCATCCTACATAGTATCTTACCAAAGATACTATGAATGAAGTACACACCGAGCAACAGTCTGTAATCACATGGTTTTGTGGTCTAAGAGCCAGAAATAAAATCATTTTCTGCGAGAAACATTGGGAACCTCATAAAAGAAAAGAAAGCAGCAACAGGTGACATTAAGGTGACAGGCTTTTCAAGAAAACTTAAGCAGGGAATGTAGTAGGCAGTCACATTTGTAAAACAGGAAGCAGCATATTTCCTTGAGCACTGTCAGTAGATATTTGAATTAAGAAGCATGGGGGTAGGGGGGGAAAGGGAGCTAGAGAGAGAGTACTGCAGGTAAGGTGCTTGCCTTCAAGGGGCTGACCCAGGTTCGGTCTCTAGACCCCATATGGTCCCCCAGGAGTGATCTCTGAGCAAAGAGCCAGGAGTAAGCCCTGAGTATACTATTGGGTGTGGCCTCCCCACAGGAAAAAAAAAGAAAGAAAAGGAAGGAAAAAAAAAAGAAAGAAAAGGAAGAAAAAAAAAGAAAGGAAGGAAGGAAGGAAGGAAGGAAGGAAAGAAAGAGAGAAAGAAAGAAAGAAAGAAAGAAAGAAAGAAAGAAAGAAAGAAAGAAAGAAAGAAAGAAAGAAAGAGAGAGAGAGAGAGAGAGAGAGAGAGAGAGAAAGAAAGAAAGAAAGAAAGAAAGAAAGAAAGAAAGAAAGAAAGAAAGAAAGAAAGAAAGAAAGAAAGAAAGAAAGAAAGAAAGAAAGAAAGAAAGAAAGAAAGAAAGAAAGAAAGAAGGAAAAGAAAAAAACTGAAAAAATAAATACCTGGGGCTGGAGCGATAGCACAGCGGGTAGGGCATTTGCCTTGCATGCAGCCGACCCAGGTTCGATTCCCAGCATCCCATATGGTCTCCTGAGCACCACCAGGGTAATTCCTGAGTGCAGAGCCAGGAGTGATCCCTGTGCATCGCCGGGTGTGACCCAAAAAGAAAAAAGAAATACCTTTCCAAAAAAAGACCAACCAAACCAACACCGAGCAAAGGGAGTCAACCAGGAAGGCAACCTGATGGGATCATGAGTTTTCTTATTTTGTAGCTCAGCTATCAACACTCAGAGAGGTTAAGCCATTTAGCCAGAGTCCCCAGAGTCCCGAGCCAGTGAGCTGTGGAGCCAGCATCAGAGCCAGGTAGTTACAAAGCAGAGTCATGACCAGGCTCCCTGGGGTCTCAGCCCCTCTGGAACATACAACAGAGCTAACTGACAGGTAGAAAAACAAGCCTGGGGGCCAGAGCAATAGTACAGTAGGTAGCGCACTTGCCTTGCAGTTGGCCAACCTGGGTTCCATCTCTGCTATCACATGTGGTTCTCTGAGCATCATCAGGCGTAATTCCTGAGTGCAGAGCCAGGAGTAACGCCTGAGCATGCCAGATGTGACCCAAAAAAAGCAAAAAAAGAAAGAAAGAAAGAAAGAAAGAAAGAAAGAAAGAAAGAAAGAAAGAAAGAAAGAAAGAAAGAAAGAAAGAAAGAAAGAAAGAAAGAAAGAAAGAAAGAAAGAATGGAAAGAAAGAAAAAACAAGGCTGGAATATCGGTAATGTATCCAAGCCAGAGCTTTCAATTTTGCAGCTTCCTTCTCTGCTAGTCTTGTCAGTTATTTATTTTAAGCTTTTCATTGTTGTTACTGCTTGTTTGGGGGCCACACTCAGTGGTGCTCAGGCTTACTCCTGGCTCTGAACTCAGGGACCACTCCTGTCAGTGCTGGGGGGACCAGATAGGATGCCGGGGCTTGAACCTGGTCAACCATGTGCGAGGCAAATACCCCACTGGCTGTACTATCACTCCAGTCCCATGTTTTTAAGCTTATTAATAAAAATTTCAAGTAGACAAAAGTAGAGAGAATAATACAAGGACTTATATAATCAACCCAGTATCAGCTATTGACATGTTCTGAATCTTGAGTATTTCAAAGCCAATCTCTCTCCTTTTTCTCTCTTCCTCCCTCCCTCTCTCTCTCATTCTCTCTCCCACCTAGGTTGAAATGCACAGCCTCACACATGCAAAATAAGTGGTCTACTACTAAATCTCATCTCAGAACCTCAAAGCCCATCTAAAGGTCATTTTATCCATTAGTACTTCAATAACTATTTCTTAAAAGGATTTTTTAACCATATGTTTATCATGGGGTGGGTGAGAGCCCTTCCCGTCCCAAAGGATCCAGCCCCGGCAGCCGACCTCCATTACTCCACCGCCGCCATGCTCCAGGCCACTTTTCACACACTGGGCTGAGTCTCATGCATGAGTGAACATATTCCTGGACTGCATATATATGTATATATATATACACATATATATGTATATATGTATGTATATATGTATACACACACACACACACACACACACACACACACACACACACACACACACACACACACACCTCTTGGAGAGCCTGGCAAGCTACAGAGTATCCTGCTCGTATGGAAGAGCCTGGCAAGCTCCCTGTGGCATATTCTATATGCCAAATATAGTAACAATAACAGGTCTCATTCCCCTGACCCTGAAAAGAGCCTCTAATTGTTGGGAAAAACGAGTAAAGAGAGGCTGATAAAATCTCAGGGCTGGGACAAATGGAGATGTTACTGGTACCTGCTCGAGTAAATCGATGAACAACAGGATGACAGTGATACATTATCATGCCTAACCAAAATAATGGGGATTTCTTTTTTTTTTCTTTTTTCAATGTTTGAGTCATTCCCAGCAGTGCTCCAGGGACCACGTGGTACCAGGGATAGAATTCAGGCCTCTCGCATGCAAAGCATGCACTCCTGTGTTTTGAGTCATCTCCCTAAGCCTAATACTTTCTTTTTTTTTCTTTTTGTCTTTTTTTGGGTCACACATGGTGGATGCTCAGGGGTTACTCCTGGTTTTGCACTCAGAAATTACTGAGTGTAGTGCTCAGGGGACCATATTTAATGTCAGGGATCGAATCTGGGTCGGCCACATGCAAGGCAAACACCTTACCCACTGTACTATTACTCCAGCCCCAATTTCTTAATATTATCTCATTTCAAACCATTTCCAAACTTCACTAATTATCTCAAATATCTTTTCACTGTTTGTCCAATTTAGACCCAAATAAGGTCTTACAGAAGACACTGTTGTTTTGTCTGATTAATTTCCTTTATGTTTTCATAACTGCCTTCCCTCATGGTCTCTCAGGCACTGATTTGCTGCAGAATAATTCTGAGTATTGATTCTCATTTTTTGACATTTCAGGAACTGAAGCTCAGAGAAGCTAAGTGACGTGTGGAAAGCGATTCAACTAAGGAACAGAATTCTCATTTGGGACTGACTCCTCCCCCCAAGTTTGTGCTAAGTCTTTGTTATATTAGAAGGAGGGGGTCCCTGCTGGGTAAGGGGTAGACAAAGCCACAGGAAAAAAGCTATGGACTCAAAAGGAAAAGGGATATTGTAATTATAATGGTTGGAATTATAATGCAATTTTGTGTGGGTGTCTGGTGCTGGGTGCTGGGGTTGACCCAGGCCCACATATGCCAGGCAAGTGCTTTCCCTCTGAGCCACCCCACCTCCCACCCTGTAGTACTTCTTTTTTTTCTTTCTTCTTTTTTTTTTTTTAGCTTTTTGGGTTACTCCTGGCTCTGCACTCAGGAATTATGCCTGGCGATGCTCAGGGGACCATATGGGATGCTGGGAATCGAACCCGGGTCGGCCGAGTGCAAGGCAAACGCCCTACACGCTGTGCTATCGCTCCAGCCCTTGTAGTACTTCTTTTGACCAAGTCAGTGCTTGCAAATAGCTTCCCAGCACTATTTCATTCAACCCTCAGGACAACTGAGTACTTCCAACTGATCCCAGTTTTACAAATGAGGAAACTGAGGCACTGCTTATCATATAAAGTTGCCCCAAAGTCTCACAGCTAGCTCAGGTAGAGTCAAAATATGGCGATTTAACTCCAAAGTTCCTGCTCTTTTTTATTGCCACTAGAAAAGGGACTTTTCAGAAACCTGAGCTTTTGAGGCCTCTTGGTTGGAGGAGAGAACTCTGGCCTGGGGCCTGGACACCTGGGCACCATCTTCAGCTCTGCCAGAGACCAGAAATGTGATATCCAGCAGGCCACACCCACCCGGGACTTCTATAGCTGCCAAATAGAGTCAGTGAGAGAGGGGAGCCCGAAGAGCCCCCTCTGCCCCCACCATGGGCCTAGTTCTTGCATGAATTTTTCCCCGTGGATATCCAGGATGGAGCTCTGGGAGCCATGGTGCCAAGAGCCACCCTCCATCTCCCCTTCATGTCCACATTGCTCCACCTTGCCCAAATTCTTCTTCGTTACATCATGGGGCAGAGTCTTTCAAGTGCATGAGCTGTTCTCCGAGCCTCCGCCTCCCTGCCAGGGGTGGGGGTGGGGTCTGCCCTGTCTTTCCTCTGGACTTCCCCCCAGCCCCTGTGCCTGGTGCACCTCCAGAAAAGAAAGAGGCTCTGGTACAGGGATTTTTTCTTTAATCATTTGAGATCCCTATCACATGCTTTGATGTCTCTTCATCAAAGAATGAATCCCAAATCACAGGATCAAACCAGTGGGTCATTTGATCCAGGAACTGAAGCCAGAGCAGTCGGCAGAGACAGTTTCATGGGGTCTGGAGCCCCGGGAAAGCCCCCTGGGTCTTACTCCCCTGGGAGAGAGCAGAGCACTCTGGGATCAGGTGTTCCCCCAGGGTCGCCCCTCTGTCCTCTGCCCAGACAACTGGTGTAGATGGCTAACGGGACTTTTAGAGAAAGTTTCAGGGCACTTGGAGCACCCCTGAGAGCCAGAGGCCTTTTTGCATAGACAATCCGGGAAAATTAAAATATTGTGCTGTGAGATGCATTAAAAACTCACATAGCCCTAAGGTCACAAAGGCCTCCCAGAATAGATCACAGTTCAAGCTGAGCATTCTTTATGTCAACTCTGTACCCTGGACAGGTGACAATGTCTGTGTCTGCTTCCTCACCTGTAGAAGGAGAGCTGAGGAGTATAAATGTCTCTCTGGGCCTCTCTCCCCTCTGAGCATCTAGGGATCTGGATAATTATCTGCCCCCGACACTCTACCATGGGCTGAGAATAGATGGTTCTGGGGACCAAGGTGGGAGTCCATGGCCAGGGGGATTACCACTGACTGGCATTACTGAACCATGACTATGAATAACCCCATGGTCTGTGCATCATCTATTGCTGCAAATGGAGTTCCCCAAATACAGCAGCTGAAAACATTAATAAACATTGATGATCTCACATGGCTTCTGGGGGGGCAGAAATTCAAGAGCCGCTAAGCTGGGTGGTTCTTTTTCAGTCTCCCTAAGGAGGTGGTTGTCAGCATGTTGGTGAGGTCTGGTTCAGTGTATCTGAGGGTTTGGCAGGTGCTGGAGGCCCCCTTTCTGTGAGACGGCATGCTTACAGGGCTGGCTTGAGGCCTCAGCTCCTTGTACACCTTTGAGCAAACTTACAAACAAAAGACCCAGCCTCCGACATCCTTCACTGTTCTGCTGTTTTCTACTGGACCCTCAGATCAATACTGACATAGTGTGGGAGGGGACACACAAGGGTAGGGCAGCAGTAGGCTAGTCTGACTGAGGACAACTTAGAGATGGGGTCATCACCATCTACAGCTATTAATTAATTAATTGTATTTAATTAACTACTTTATTTATTTTGGGTTTGGGGATATACCCAGCAATGCTTACTACTAGCTTACTACTAGCTCTATGTTCAAGGATCACTCCTGCCAAGGCTCGGAGGACCATATGGGGTACCAGGGATTGAATCCAGCCCAGCCTTGTGCAAGGAAAGCACTCACCCACTGTGGCCTAAAAAACAAGAACAACAACAACAAAACCAACCTATCTTCTAACATCTTCACTTTGAAATTCCCAGCCTCCAGATCGACAAGAAATAAATTTCTGTCCTCTAAGTCCCTCACTCTGGTATTATTTAGCCAGTTTTAGCTGACTAAGACTGATCTTGAACTCAGAAAGTTAGGCTCTGAGCCCTTACCCTAAAACTTCCTCTTGGGAAATAATACAGAGCAAAAGGTGCCTGCCTTGCATGCAGCCGACCCCAGTTCAATCCCTGACACTCCATATGCTCTTCAACCACCATCAGAGTGATCCCTGATCACAGAGCCAGGAAAAAGCCCTGAGTTCCACCAGGTTGAGGCTCCAAACTCAAAATAAATCAGTAAAATAATAAAAAAAAAAAAAGTGAGATTTTTTTTTTTCCTGGCCAGGGAGAGAGCTCAGTGAGCTGAGTGCATGGTCTGCACTGACTGATCTGTAAGAACCCACCTCCAAGCACTTCAGGGTATGTTTCCGAAAACAAAGTAGCACTGTAGCACTGTCCTCCCGTTGTTCATTGATTTGCTCCAGCGGGCAGCAGTAATGTCTCCATTGTGAGATTTGTTGTTACTGTTTTTGGCATATTGAACACATCACGGGGAGCTTGCCAGGTTCTGCCATGCGGGCAGGATACTCTCAGAGCTTGCAGGGCTCTCTGAGAGAGACGGACGGACCAACGTAAAATAAAATAAAGTAAAATAAAACTGCCTCCCCTCTACTGCCGCATTGCCATAGACCCATCCAGCTCTATTCCCCTGGGCCAGGGGAGACTCTTCACTCTCAGCCTGGCCCCCGGCCTCAGCAAGGGCAGACTTGGAAAGGGGATTGGAAGATATCACGTGGCAAGCTCAGTGCCCACGGGCTCTGTGCTAACCCAGATATTCTTGTGCTTGTACCCCAGAGAGATAGTCTTAGGGGTGAGCAGACCACCCTACCTGGCCTGCTACTCCCCACCCCCACCAGTTTGAGCCTGGGGCTTGCCACCTGTACGCTGGGGTGGATCTAGATCATAAACAGTGAGCAGGAGGAAAACAAACTATATTTAAACTGCAGTTGCTCCATAACCAAAGTGAAAAGACAGTGACTTGGAGAACACAGTAAGAACCCAGGCACAGACCAACTGCAGAGGCCCCTAAATTCATACAAGTTTCAAAACAAGCGAAGGATATGAAAAAGCAATTCGCAAAGAAAAATATAAGTCAAAACTCCCTCCCCCAAATCAAAGCAAAGGCTACAGGTACTTATCCCACTCTCTAAAACAATCTTATAAAAACAACAATGAAATCATATTTTTCTTCTATCGTATTAAGAAAAACATTAGGATGAATTGAAATAAGCTTGATACAATGGATGCTTAACTACTCTTGTGCCCACTTCGGAGAGTGGGTACAATCTGACAAAATCAAAATGCAAGGTATACATATTATATATAATAATTATATGTATGTGGTTTTCTTCTATAGATATGTATATTATCTGTGTACTTATAAACTCTCCTTGAGATTTGTAATGGATAATCAGCTAGTTCTTTTTTTTTTTTTCTTTTTGGGTCACACCCGGCGATGCACAGGGGTTACTCCTGGCTCTGCACTCAGGAATTACCCCTGGCGGTACTCAGGGGACCATATGGGATGCTGGGAATCGAACCCGGGTCGGCCGCGTGCAAGGCAAGCGCCCTACCCGCTGTGCTATCACTCCAGCCCCAATCAGCTAGTTATTTGTGCAGACTTATTATAGCACACTTAATTCTTAATTAGTTTTTTCATTTTGGTTATTTCCAGAAGCACCACAAAAAATGTTTTAGTAAACTATATTTTCATTATTTCCGTACTTAAGTATTGTCATGGCCTGGTACCTAGGGAGTGGTATCACTGTCATCCCATTGTTCATAGATTTGCTTGAGCAGTCACCAGTAACGTATCCATTGTGAGACTTGTTGTTACTGTTTTTGACATATCAAATATGCCACGGGTGGCTTGCCAGGCTCTGCCGTCTGGCGGGATACTCTCAGTAGCTAGCCCAGTTCTCCAAGAGGGATGGAGGAATCGATCCCAGGTGGGCTGCATGCAAGGCAAACGCCCTACCTGCTGTGCTATCGCTACTGTAAACATTTGAAGACATTTAATACATATCTTTGTTTTCTTTGGGGGCCAGACCTGGTGGTGCTTAAGATTTACTCTTGGCTTTGTGCCCACGGATGAATCCTAACAGTGTTTGAGGGATGATAGTGGTGCTGGGGATAGAATTTGGGTTGGCCAAATGCAAGGCAAGCACTGATATTTTATGAAAAGAATGTTTATTTTGAAGAATGAATAAATAAATTGCATTTTTAAAAAATCAAAATGCAAGGCCTTTCCTGTGTGAGGCCTTGGGTTTGTTCTGTTTGTTTGGTTTGGGGTGTGGGTTCTCAAGAAACAACACCAGGTAGTGCTCAGGGGTTATTCCCAGTGATGCTCATAGGACCAGGCCATGTTGGGAATCTAACCAGGACCCCCCCTATGGGGGCCAGTGTGATAGTACAGTGGGTAGGGCATCGCCAGGTGTGGCCCCAAAATGAAACAAACAAACAAAAATAATGTAGAAGCATGGGAAACGGTTGGAAAGAAACCCCCATTGTTAAAAAGTCGCTGTTAGGACCAAGGATGTAATTTAACAGTAGAGCATTGGCATTGCTTGTGAGGCCCTAGGTTTCCTAAGAACTTTAAAATAAAAAAGAGTCGGGGGCAGGGTTATAGGTGTAACAAGGTAGGGGGCATAGCTGTACACACCCCATTTAATCATCACCACCCTTGGTAGTAGGCACAATTATCTCCCTTTCTAGATTAGAATAACTGGGTGAGTACCACATCCAAGGTCACAGAGGAAGTAAATAGGATAACATGGCCTTGAACCCAAATTTGTCTGAAGCTCCACTTTGTACCTGACTGGAGAAAGAAGAGGTGACGACAGCAGAGAGAAACAGCCTGCCCTGGGGAAAGTCTCAGAAACCCAGACCCAAGTCTTTGCCAGACTTAGGGCAACAGGAGCCTGTAACCTACCAGGAATCACAAGCTCAGCTTCTGCTCAGGGGCTGAAGCGGGGCCACCCAAACGGGGTCAGAGCTCAGCCACTAAATCTGCCCCAGGGGCCACTCTGTGAACTCAGCACTGACACCTCAGGCTCCAGCTGTCGGCAGTCTGAGCTGGCACCATCCAAAATAGATCCCAGGAGGGCAAGCCTGGTCATCCCACTGGCCTCTGCTACACAGCCCCCTCCTGACCTGCCTGTTACCTCCCCACCCCTCGTGGCCCCACCCCTGGGTTCTGAGTCACTGGAGACAGGAAGCTGGGCTATTGAGAAGGTGAGGGGGGAGTGGAATGTGCCACAGAAGGTGAGGCCATGGTGCAGGGTGGTGGAACTAGCGTGAATCCTGGATTCCAGTATCTGGACCTGGCTGATGGTCTTACACCGCTTAGAACAAGTTGATTTACAAAGTGTAGGGGATTTGGGGTGGGGGCTGCAATAACTAGCAAGAAGCACACTATCTCTGCAAGTCTTATTCAGTCCTCACAACTGTGAGGTAGACACTAGTGTCTCTGTTTTACAGATAAAGAAACTGAGGTTCGGGGAGAAGAAAATTGCCTGAGGTCACCCAGAACTTGGGCTTTAGAACAAAACCAGATGAAGATTTTGAACCTGGGCCTGGTACCTATTGGCTTTATGATCTTGGGGAAGTGATCTTCAGTTTCCCCATCTATGTGGATGATATTAAATTAATAGCCAGCTTAACAAAAGTATTATGAAGCTAAAAAAATAAAAAGAAAGAAGAGTAATTTAGCATGTGATCTGGCACATTGACATTCCTTAATCAAAGTTACTGTGATTACTTCATGTACCTGAGCAAAGAGAGAACTTATTCCCTAAAAGCAGTGGTGCTAGAGAAAGATCTGAATCTTCCCAGGTCAATCCAAGAGGTTTTCCTGAAAGAAGCAATTTTTCTTTCTCATTTTTTTTTTTTTTTTTTGCTTTTTGGGTCACACCCAGCGATGCTCAGGGGTTATTCCTGGCTTTGCACTCAGGAATTGCTCCTGGCAGTGCTTGGGGGACCATATGGGATGCCGGGGATCTAACCCGGGTCGGCCGCGTGCAAGGCAAACGCCCTACCCGCTGTGCTATCGCTCCGGCCCCTATCTCTCTCATTTTAATCTGATTGGGTGATGGGGGCATGGGGGCGGAGACATGGGGGTGTTTGGAAGATGTGGAAACTGTGGCAGGGAGTGTTGCCTCAGCCTGTGGGGGGTCAGGTCAGGTCTAAACATGGGCAGGCCTCCAGACGTCGTTCTTGGAGGATGTCCCAACAGCCTGTTTGGGCACCTTGGATGATAAACAGGTTGTCACCCTCCGAGCCCCAAGTGAACCTGATAAATTCTGGCAGAGCTGAGGAGAGAGTGGGGGCCCATCTATAAATACTGCATGACTCAGGGTCAGTGTCCTGTTCAGAGAGTTGCTTGTGTTTATGGTTCTGTTGCTCTGGGAAGTTGTTTTAGCTCAGGCAGGACCGTCTGAACGAACCATCCTGAGCTCTCAGACCTCCCAGTTTGCTCCACTGGGGCACATTGAGGGTGTGAGGTCCGGTCACAGCCTGGTTTTGTGTCTACTTCATTATGGGACACTGAAAAAAAATCTCCCACTCCTCTGGGTTTCCTGTCATCCAGGAAACGAAACATGGTGTCAAATGAGCAGGACTGCTGAGGAATTGGCTGCACAGGATTTGACTCCATAAAAGCATGGACTCAAGTCTCAGTTTCTTCCTTGACCTAGCAATGTGCCTATAAGCCAGTCACTTCACCTTCCCACATCTCGGTTTCCTGAACTGTAAGGTGGAGATAATGGAAACGAAAATGAAAATGTCTTCATAGGACAGCCATGAGGCTGAGAGCACACACTTGAGGCACTCAGCGCAAGCCTGTTGTGAGCAAATCCTTCATTCCTCATAGGCATTAGATTACAAACTAAACTTTGTTTCAACTACCTTGGAAAGGAGATATTTGTGATTTTGGTTCCCATTGAGAGAGATTGAGGGAGCCCATGGTTACCTTAGGCCTTTATCATTCTCTCCTTACCAAATGTGAAGAGCTAAGGCATGAAGAAAGACAAGCTGGTTTCCCAAGGTTTCAGAAAAAGAGCAAAACACAGTCATTTGTGAAACACCCAGGAGTGCCAGATACTGTCACTTAGATCATCCTCACATTGGATGCCCTAAAACCAGCAAGGTAGAACTCCCCTTTATAGACAAGTATATCCAAGGGCTGACGACAATAACCAGATAGAGAAGCTGGGATTTGTGTCTTAGATGAGGATCATGTATGGCACACCCCACCATTGCAGGATAATACTGGGTTTGTCCTTTCAGCCTTGCCGCAGAGAACTTAGGTTTATCTGGTTACACCCATCACAGTGCTCCCATCACAGTCACTCCCATTCCTCTGTTTATCTGTAAACTCTTCTCTGTACCCTCTTTCCCAACCAGTTAACCACTTTTTCCCCTAATCAGATTCTGTTAGCTTGTAAGATCAGATCCTTCTTAGGACTTTGAACTTGTATTGTAAGTTAAATATTGCTTTTCTCTCTTTTGCATAGTTTACCTTAAAGCAATGTTCTTTCTGTATGGACACAGGAAGACAGTTAATATTATGCTCTTGTAACTTGGAAGTTGATTGACTCCGAATAATATTTACTCCTGGGCATCTGCTTTCTCAACTCAGTTGCCCTTAGTTCCTAGCACCCCAAAAGCAGGGTCCCAACAAGGGACTGAAAGGACCCAGGGAAAGCTGTGAGCTACCCTGGCATCGAAATGGGCCAGGCCAAAGCACCACAATACTCAACTATAAGCTGAGGGCATGATCATGGACAAATGTTCTCATGATCCAGGTAATGACGAGATTAGGACCCTGCTGGGGTTAGGAAGATTAACCTGGCCTGAGGACTGTAGTCTGGAATGTATAGTGAGATGTCCACAGGAAGAACAAAATTTTAAGTTTGATATATTTCTTACTGTGCTCATACAGAATTGACATTTCTAGAAATATTAGAAGTAGATTTACTACAACTATTTAAATAGATTACTAGGTGAGGAAAGAAGAAATCTTGTTTGGATCCCACCCTTGATAGGTCTCCTAGTAACCTGGAGTCATCTCCTTAGATGAGATTTTGTTCTTGAGGAGTGGTCTTACCTATCATTGTTGATTTGTTAATGTTCCAACCCACTTTTGTGTTACCGCCTTTTGTGATTGCTATATAAACTAAGACTGTAAGATCTGGGGGAGAAGACACAGAAGAGGAGAAGAAACAAAAGCAGAGCACAAGGCGAAAGAGAATCTGGGAGTCATTGCAGCCAGAAGCAGGGGAAACAAAGAGCACAAAGCAAGTGACAGTCAGAGTCAGAAGTAAGGGTCAGAGTCAGAATAGACTAAGTCAGAAAAAAAAAAAAACATTCAAGGGGCTGGATCGATAGCACAGTGGGTAGGGCGTTTGCCTTGCACACGGCCGACCCGGGTTCGAATCCCAGCATCCCATATGGTCCCCTGAGCACTGCCAGGAGTAATTCCTGAGTGTAGAGCCAGGAGAAACCCCTGTGCATCGCCGGGTGTGACCCAAAAAGCAAAAAAAAAAAAAAAAACAGAATAGACTAAGTCAGAAGTGAGAGTGAGAAGAGCTGAGAGACAGAAGTAGAAGGGGAATGGAGACTGGAATAAACTGCAATTGATACCGACCAGCTTGGCACTCGTTCCTTCCTTTGCCTGCCCATCACCATCAGCCTCCCCAGGGTGGGGGAAACGGCATGAGATTACCGAATGCGGGCAGCAGGAGAGATAGAGCCCCACTGCCCTTTGTGAATACACAACCATCATACCCCAACTACCCCAGTAAAACCTACCATAGTACCTGACTGCTTCCTTGATCTAGGAGGGTGGGTGAAGATGGGACAACTTGGAAAAAACGAGGAAGAAAGAATCAAGGAACCTGGCAGTAGTCTGGGAGTGTAGAAGGTCATTTGGAGAGAAGGAACTGGTTAGGGATAACTCCGTAGCACTGTTGTCCCATTGTTCATCCATTTGCTCGAGCGAGCACCAGTAACGTCTCCATTGTGAGACTTGTTACTTTTTTTGGCATATCAAATACGCCATGGGTAGCTTGCCAGGCTCTGCCCAGCGGGCCGGATACTCTTGGTAGCTTGCCGGGCTCTTGGAAAGGGATGGAGGAATTGAACCTGGGTCAGCCACGTGCAATGCAAACACCAAACCCGCTGTGCTATCTCTCCAGTCCGGGGGATAACTCCTGATTTTTAAATGACTGCTATAGTGGGACCACCTGCAAAGAAATGGAAAGACAGAATTCAACTCAGGAAAAAGGCCAGTCTGGGATGGAAGGAGGAGTCCTTTGCTCAGGATGATCTGAGATCACTTTTAAACTTGAAACCCCTCCCAGACCCACTTTTGGCCTGGCTTACCCTGCTTCCTCCAGAGTACCCACCTCTGTGTGTTCTGCCTAGAATAGACTTTCTCTTCTCAACTCTCCAGAGACCTTCCTTACCCAAATCGATTGTCATCCCATGTTCTGTACTCAACATCTCTTTGGTTATTCCTTCTTCTTCTTCTTTTTTTTGCCATACCCGGCAATGCTCAGGGATTATTCCTGGTTTTGCACTCAGGAATTACTCCTGGTAGTGCTCAGGAGAACATATGGGAAGCCAGGGATTAAGCCCAGATTGGACACATGCAAGGCAAATTCCCTAATCACTGTAACATTGCTGCAACCCCATATTTTTTGTCTTTTCAAATTTACCATATCATTGTATTATAAGATTCCCGTTTCAATGCTGACATCTCTTTTATTTTTTGTTGATTTGGTTTGGTTTGGGTTTTTTTTTTTTTTTTGGGGGGGTGGTGGTTATACCCAGCTGTGTTCAGGGTAATTTTTGGCTCTTCACTCAGGGACCACTTCTGGTGGGGCTCAGGAAACCATATAGAGTGCCAGGGATCAAACCTGGGTCAACAGCATGCAAGGCAAATACACCAGCTACCGTATTATCACTCCAGCTCCTCACATCTTTTCTTGTGTTTTATATTTTCCCCCCAGGCTATAACATATTCTAATAGTTGAGAACATAAGGATAATATTTTAAAACACCATGGCATTTATTCAAAGGGCAATTTTTAAGCAGATTAATTTCTGGTAAATTCACTATAGGAAATGAAGAAAACGTGGAGAATAATTTGCTGTGATTCATAATGACTTAAACACAGACACTTTAATTAGGGCTTTATAAACAAATTAGATGAAGCTGAAAAGCCTGTTAATCAAAAACTTTTTTAACAGTAGAATGTTAAATTAACATGGAAGGCAGTCTTGAGGGAGTAGACAATGGTTCTTACAGAGCTGAGTGCAGACTAAGTGCCTGAGAAGACTGTTAATGAAAATCATCTGAGAGATTTCAATAACAGGCTCTGGAGGTAAGCTGAGGGCTTCAGTGGTAACAAGTACCCAGGAACTCCTTATTCCCTGAAAGTTTCCTTCATTCTATCTGCACTAGCTCCTTCAGATCACAAATCCAATGACTATATCTTAGGCTTGTTTCCATTACAATTTTCTAATCCTTTGCTTTAGTTCTTTATATTTTATATAAGTAAGATCATCTGGTATTTGTCTTTTTCTTTCTGACTCATTTCACTTAGCATACACCCTCTAATTCTATTCAGCAGCAGCAAACTGCAAAAGTTCATCTTTTCTCATAACTGAGATGTATTCCATTGTGTATAATACCACACTATTTTTTTTGGTACGAGGAGGGTTTGGGCCTCTGTGCTCAGGGTTTACTCCTGGCTCTGTGCTTGGGAAAATATTTGTGGTGTCAGAGACTGAACCAGAAGTTGGTGGAGGGTAAGGAAAGTGCCTTAACCCCTATGTTATTTCTCTGCCCCCCCCAAATACAACTTCTTCATCCACTCATCTACTGCTGGGCCCATGGGTTGTTTCCAGATCTTGACTATTAGTAAATAATGCTACAGTGAACACAGGTGTGCATTTATCCTTTCGGATTAAAGTTTCTGTGTTCTTAGGGTAGATGCCCAGGAGTAGAATTGCAGGGTCATATGGAAGTTCTATTCATAGTGTTTTGAGAGGTCTCCAATCTATTTTTCCAAAGAGACTGAACCAAGTAATAGCGCCAACAGCAGTGAATATGAATTTAAAAGTTTCTTTTTAGCCACATCCTTGTCAGCACTTATTTTTAGGCTTTTTGATATAGACCATTCTTGCTGGTGTTGGTAATCTCTTTGAGGAAATGTCTGCTCATCTCCTCTCGATGTTTTGTAATGGAATTTTTGTTGCTTTTTTGCAGGTGAACTTTCGGGATGCTTATATTGGATATAAGCTTCTTTATGTGCAAATACTTTCTCCCAGTCAGTGGGGTGTCTTTTTATTTTAGGCTTGTTTTGTTTGGGAGCCACACCCAATGGTGCTCAGGACTTACTCCTGGCTCTGCCCCCAGGGATCACTCTGGTGAGGTTCAGGAGACCATATTGGGTACCAGGGATCAAACCTGAGTCAGTCATGTGCAAGGCAATCACCCTCTCCAATGTACTATGTCTTACTATCTCTCTGGCTTATTATCTATCCATTTAATGCTTGCCTAGTCTTGGCTCCAACTGGACCAGGGAGTCAAGTGTAGTGAATAACCTATATAACCACCGATGATGGCCTTGCTTTAAGCAACACTCCTTTTGGGGAGGGTGCAGGGGGCCTCCCAAGCAATGCTCGGGAGTCCAGAGTTCATTTCCAGTGATATATGCCAATGAGGCCAGATGGTTCAAAACTGGGACCAGACACAAACTGCCTCCGGCGACTATTTAAGCTCATTAATGGCCATGTTCCTGAAACTCACAAAAGAATCTTGGAGGGGCTGGAGCGATAGCACAGAGGGTAGGGCATTTGCTTTGCATGCGGCCGACCTGGGTTCAATTCCCAGCATCCCATAAGGTCCCCTGAGCACTGCCAGGAGTGATTTCTGAGTGCAAAGCCAAGAGTAACCCCTGTGCATTGCTGGCTGTGACCCAAAAAGCAAAAACAAAAAAAACACAAAGAATCTTGGAGCTGAGCAATTCGCTGCAGAGATTTCTCTAGACCCCATCACTCTCACTGTCATCCCATTGCTCATCGATTTGCTCAAGTGGGCACCAGTAATGTCTCCATTGTGAGACTTGTTGTTACTGTTTTTGGCATATTGAATATGCCACAGATAGCTTGCCAGGCTCTGCCATGTGGGCAAGATACTCTCAGTAGCTTGCCAGGCTCTCCCAGAGGGGCGAAGAAATTGAACCCAGGTCAGCCAGCGTGCAAGGCAAATGCCCTACCCACTGTGCTATCGCTCCAGCCCCTCCAGACCCTAATTATCTAAAATGTTAGATTTCTAGGAATGCGCGACTTCGACATCCTATGTTATTTATAGCGGGCAATACAAATAAATTATCTAGCATCTGCCTGTTTGGCAGGTTTGAGTGGTGGTGGGAAATTCAAAATAATGGTGGTGGGAAGGTGTGATGGTGGTGGGACTGGTGTTGAAACTGAATATAATCTATTAATGTGAACAACTTTATGAAAATTTTAAAAAAAAGAAAAACAAAACAAAACTGGGGCCAGAGGTCAGAGCATTGCTCAAGCCCTGTGGTATGTAGTGTGCCAGGAGCCACCAGGGTCAGCCTTAAAGTGCTCAGGGGACTTCAGCTATATCAGGTAGTGCTCAGGGGCCATCTGGTGCCAGGGATCAAACTAAGGTTCAGTGAAAGCATAGCATGCAACCCTGACCTCTGAGCTATGTCTCTGGCCCAAGCACTAGTATTTGTGTGTAGCCTTGAACAAGTCTCACCTAAGCCTCGGCCCCAGTTCTTCTGGCGATTTTTATCCTTGGGATTATATCTAAGGGAAATAATTCAAAAATAGAGAAAAGCCATACATGTCCAAAGATATATTCTGGAGTACTATTTAAAATAGAAGAAAACATTTAAAATAAAAAATGTCCAGTTTTATCAATTTATTTTAATTGTGGGGACTCACTCAGCAATGCTCAAGGGTTACTCCTCATTCTGCACTCAGGAATTACTCCTGGTGGTGCTTGAGAGACCATATGGGATGCCGGGGATTGAACCTAGGTTGGCCACATACAAGGCAAGTACCCTTGCTGCTGTACTGTCTCTCCAGCCCTAAAAATGTCCAGTTTTTTTTTTAATGTAGGAGTACAGCTATTTAATCAGCCATTGATTAAGCTGATTGAACTGGGCATGAACTCCACATTACTTTTTTTTAGTATTCAGAATGTTAATTTTATTTTATTTTTTAAATTATTATTATTTTTAATCACCGTGAGATACAGTTGCAAAGCTTTCCTGTTTGAGTTTCAGTCATACAATGATCGATCACCCAACCCTCCACCAGTGCACATCTTCCACTACCAAGGTCCTCAGCATCACCTCCCATCCCACCACTCCCCCTGCCTCTATGGCAGACAATCTCCCCCATACTCTCTTTTGCATTGCTGGTTATGAATAGCATAAGATGCTGTGTGCTCCTGGAATTCTAAAATTTTAAATAATTAGGGTCTGGAGAAATCCCTGCAGCGAGCTGCTTGGTTCTGAGATTCTTTTGTATGTCTCTGGATCATGACCATTAAGCAGCTTAAGTAGCAGCCAGAGGCAGTTTGTGGGAAAAACGTCCAATTTTAATAAGAGTTATGGTCAACAGCACAGATTACAGAGTCTTGGCCTCACTATTACTCTGTGATCTACTGCTAATGGTTAAAGCTCCACTTTTGTGTGTGTGTGAGAGAGGTACACATCTCGTTGTGCTCAGGAGCTACGAGGACTGGATGTGAGCATTATGCAGGGACAGCACCCAAGGCTGTATGTGTGCCAGGCATGTGCTCTACCCCTTGAGCCATGTTCCTGGTCCATATTGAACTTTGAGCTTTAGTTTCTTTAGTTTCATCTGTAAAATGAGGATGATAGAGCTTTTAGTGTTGTTATGCAAGTTCTCTTTTATTGTTGTTGTTGTTGTTGTTGTTGTTTTGTTTTGGGGCTATACTTGGTGGTGCTCAAGGCTTACTCTTGGCTTTGTGCTCAGGGATCACTCCTGGCAGGGCTAGGTAGACCACATATGGTGCCCGGGATCAAACCCGAATCGGCTGCATGCAAGGAAAGTGCCATGTCCACTGTACTATTGCTCCAGCCAAAGCAAGCTCTTGTTGAGTATAATCCAAATACAGAAAAGTATACGAATAAACTTGGAGCTCAATTTGGAGTTTTCAAAACTAAATT
Organism: Sorex araneus; assembly: GCF_027595985.1. Taxonomy (NCBI): domain Eukaryota; kingdom Metazoa; phylum Chordata; class Mammalia; order Eulipotyphla; family Soricidae; genus Sorex; species Sorex araneus. The sequence goes on along the minus strand of NC_073306.1, from coordinate 48,912,184 downwards.
TGGTCTTGTAATCAGCAAATGGGGCAGCTCTGAGGCTTACAGGAGACAACACCTGGGAAAAAAATTAGTCTTGCTCAGATCTGAAAGCGCCAGAAGCAGATGACTAACGGTACTTGTGCTACATTTCACGGGCACTGTGCTAAATACTTACTTCTATTCAATCATGACAATAAATCTCTGAGGTAGACACTTCTATTACCCCCTTTTCAAACAAGGAAGCCATGATTCTGGTAGGTGAAATGTACTGGCCAATACCACAGAGTTTGTAGATAGTGGAGGTGAGAGAGAAACTCAAGTCTTTGGCCAAAACTTCCCTCCCAAGGCCCTGGACAAAACTTGGCAAATAATGACCTTCTAAATTCTTGAGTTAAACAAATCAGTATCATCATGCATCATTTAACAACACAAACACATTCTAAGAAATGTGTCATTAGTGATTTGTCACTGTGTAAACACAATACTAATTGTAGATATTGTACACTGAGGGACTATGGTGAGCAAATAAGAATAAACAATACAAGATTAACTCAAGGATAAGGAAAATGATGCTATTAAAGGACACAGTAAGCATAAACTCTATGAGGTAAAACTCTATATACCAGGAGAGCTGCACTGTAATTTGACAATAGGAATTTTGGGGCCACCATCATGTTTGCAGTCTGCCATTGAAAGAAATGTCATTACACAGTACATGCTGCATTTACTGAGCATTTCTTACAAGTATGCACTGAAGCTGACAGAGCAAATCGGACTCCCTGTCCTTGTGGAGTTTATACTTTGGGAGAAGACAGACACAAAAAAGATATAAACACTTTCTGATAGAAAAATTATGCTACCAAAAAATAAAACAGGAATGAAACAGAGAGTAGAGCAGTATTTTCCTGAACTTTTTATACAACCACAGGTATAGAAAAATAGGTATACAAATCAAACATTTACAGATAACAAACTGTGAATTTATCATTAAAACAATTTTTGTGAGGCCCACATTTACTTACATGACCCCCCCCCCCGTGGTGTTGTAACACAATTCAAGTAGCTGGGGTTTAGAGCACCTGCCTTTCAGACATATGGTTCTAAGTTCAAATCCCTGGTGTCTCACATATATAATACATAATCTCGGCAGTTCTTCTGTCTGCACTCTCTGGACCACAAGTGATTTCTGACTATACCACAGATAGATGCATCTAAGCCCCATGAAAAGAGGTGCAGTTCCTGGCAAAAACTTCACAACTAAGGGGCTATACGTGTATTAAAGCAAGGAAGTATAACCCCAGTGAACACAAGGTAGAGCACTGTGGGACTCCCAATCGTGGTTATGGGAGCACCACAAGATGATTTGTGTGCTTCAACTAAGAGGGTGACCCTCAATAAACAACATAACTAAAGGAGTCTAAACCTCTATGAGCACATTGACTGAGTAAGCAAGCCCCAGAGCTAATTGTATAAGCATGGTGACTGAGTGTGTAAGTACTGTGTCTGGTTGTAAAAACATCAAAGATGAGTGTGTAAGCACCGTGGCCAAGTGTAAGCACTGTGACTGATTGCATAAGCACCATGGCTAAGTGCAAGCACCACAGCATGTTGTGCAATGCTGGCAGCACCACAACTAAAAGCATGGGAGCATCACAGTTAGGCATGTGTGTAACTCCCAGCTACGCCAACAAGAAGAACAAAAGAGAAGGAAGAGGGAATTGTTTGAGGGCCACCCCCAATGGTTCTCAGGACTTATTCCTGGATCTGTGCTCAGGGATCACTTCTGGCAGGGCTCACGGAATCATATGAGGTGCCAGGGACCAAACATAGGTCAGCCACATGCAAGGCTGTACTATTTCCCTGGCCTGGAAGAGGAATTTTGGGGGGGTTTGTTTGTTTTGGTTTGGTTTGACCTTGGTTTGGGCCACAACCGGTGATGCTCAGGGGTCACTTCTGGCTCTGTATTCAGGAATTACTCCTGGCAGTGCTCAGGAGACCATATAGAATGTCAGGGATCAAACTCAGGTCAACTGCATGCAAGGCAAACGCCCTACCCGCTGTATTATCTCTCCAGCCCAGGAGGAAATTGTTTAAAAAGTGTTGGAGATGAAATGGAGGGAGACTCACCACCAGGTGGACTTCTTTAGGTGAGACATTAAGGGGGCCCGAGCTGACCGGACTGACTGTATAGCTGAATGATGAGTGATGTGGGGAAGCTGGATCATGGAACCAGGGGGGGACACATGCCAGGCAGACTTGCAATGAGTCTGCTAGATAGGTCTGATTATTACACAGAATGATATAAACAATATGCTCTAAAATATTGTTGGGAAACTAAAACCAAGGTAAAGAGAAAATAGTGTACAAAGCATCAAGATAAGAATTTTTTGGGGGGGGGCTGGAGGGATAGCACAGCGGGTAGGGCATTTGCCTTGCACGCGGCCGACCCAGGTTCGATTCCCAGCATCCCATATGGTCTCCTGAGCACTGCCAGGGATAATTCCTGAGTGCAGAGCCAGGAGTGACCCCTGTGCATCGCTGGGTGTGACTCAAAAAGACAAAATAAAAAAAATTCTTTTTTTTTATTTTTTGCTTTTTGGGTCACACCCAGCGATGCACAGGGGTTACTCCTGGCTCGTGCATTCAGGAACTACTCCTGGCGGTGCTCGGGGGACCATATGGGATGTTGGGAATCGAACCCGGGTCGGCCGCGTGCAAGGCAAACGCCCTACCTTCTGTTCTATCGCTCCAACCCCAAGATAAAAAATTTTATAACAAAAAAGTTCTGGAAGTCTTATACTGACCAAATCAGACAATTATCTGAGTAAACTGTAAAAGCCAAGCAAGTGAGGTGGACAGAACATCTTAGCAAACATGCTGTGCAGCCTCAAGCAAGTCACCTTTGCTCTCTGGGCCACAATGCTGAATGTGTAAATGCCACCTTTCCTAGCATCCTGCCAAAAGTAAAGGGTTTCCACAGATGAAAATACTGGCAAAGGCTAACCTTTCTGGTTACTCATGCAACAAATACTTAAAATAATACTGCATTGGGGGTTTCTATTGGGACACAGGTGGCCAAAGCTGGCAGTGCTCAGGGGCTGTTCCTGGCTCTGTGTTCAGGGGTCAGAGTCACAGATGGCAGTTCTTGGAGGTTATACCCAGTGCTGGAGTTCAGACGTAGGTCTCTTGCATGCAAGTATATCAACCAGCCCAATAATACTGTGTTTGAACAACAGGAAAAATATTAAATCATTAGTAAAAATCAATCAGGACATCAACCACAATCCAGAGTTGCATGTCCTCTCCCGGAAGGGAGCATAACATGACACACGCCATAACCATGCTGCTGGACCCCGTGCCAGGCTATTTCATTTGCAGCTCCCTGGAGAGGGTCCGGTGAGGCCCCTCCCTGCCCCAAGGGACCCAGTCCCAGCAAACAAAAACATCCAGAACTCAACCGCTGCTATGCACATGCTCGGGCCAAACCTCACCAAGAAGTGAATGCATTTCTGGACCGAGCAGACAACTCATACCTCACACCATCCATACTCCATACTCAAAAAGTATATATATACATATATATATGTATATATATGTATGTATATATACACACATATATATACACACATATATATACATATATATGTATATGTGCACACAAGGCTCAACCTTTAACAACCTGCTAGTCATCTCATAGAAGAGATTAATGGCCCCTGGGTGAAATACAACAATCTTCACACTCTTTCCTCTAAGAAAACTTTTTTGTAGCATTTTCAGTGGTTTATTCATAACAAACAATACAAAATAAAATATTTCGGTTTTGCTTTGGGGCAGGGGTTGGGTGTTGGGATGGGGAAGGTGTAATGGTGGTAGGATTGGCTTTTGAATATTAAATACAATCAAATATTGTGAACTACTTTATAAAATAAAAAATTAATTTAGGAGGTTGTACTAATAAAGATGATCAATTAATAAATCAGTACCCTATTTGGATACTTGGAGTACTTAATAAATTTCAATCACTGGGGGGAAAAAATCAATCAGGAGAATGAAAAGATAGCCACATACTGGGAGAAAATATTTGCAAAAGATATAGCTAATAAAATAGTACTATCCAACATATACAAAGAAATCATAAAATTCAACAAAAAGAAAATAAACAACCCAATTAAAACATGAGTAAAAGGTCTGAATACTCAAAAGAAGAAATCGACATCAGGCAAATAAGCATGTGAAAAGATGTACACCATTATATGTTATTTTGGAATTGTGAATTAAAGCAACAAGGAGAGGGCCAGAGCTCTAATGCAGTGGATAGGGCATTTGCCTTGCACATGGCCAACCTGGATTTGATCCCCAGCATCCCACATGATCCACCACCAGGTATAATTACTGAGTATAGAGCCAGGAGTAACCCCTGAGCATTGCCACATATAACCCAAAAAGCCAAAAAAAAAATTTAAGAAGTAACAAGGAGAAGGGCTGGAGTGATAGCACAGCAGGTAGGGCATTTGCCTAGCATGTGGCCAACCCGGGTTCAATTCCCAGCATCCCATATGGTCCCCCGAGCACTGCCAGGAGTAATTCTTGAGTGCAGAGCCAGGAGTAATCCCTGTGCATGGCTGGGTGTGACCCCCGCCCAAAAAAAGTAACAAGAAGATACTACACAGACCACTCAGAGAGGCTAAATTCCAGAACTTTGGACTGCAGTGATAGCACAGCGGGTATGGTGTTTGCCTTGCATGCAGCCGACCCGGGTTCGATTCCCAGCATCCCATATGGTCCCCTGAGCACCGTCATGAGTAATTCCTGAGTGCAGAGCCAGGAATAACCCCTGTGCATTGCCAGTGTGACCCAAAAAGCAAAATAAATAAATAAATAAATAAATAAAATCCAGAACTTTGACAACACCAAATATTTGGTGAGTGTGAATCAACAGGAAATTTCACTCATTGAATTCAAAATGATACAGCCATTTGAAAAACTGGCAGCTTCTTATAAACTAAATACACTTTTTTTTTTCTTTTTGGGTCACACCCAGCCATGCACAGGGGTTACTCCTGGCTCTGCACTCAGGAATTAATTATTCCTGGTGGTACTCAGGGGACCATATGGAATGCTGGGATTCAAACCGGGGTTGGCTACGTGCAAGGCAAATGCCTTACCCACTGTGCTATCACTCCAGCCCCTAAACACACTTTTTTTTTTTGCCATATTACTTTTACCATAGCCATGCTCTTTTCTATTTACTAAATGAACTAAAACTTATGTTCCCATAAAAACCTGCACGTAGGGGCTGGAGTGATAGCACAGTGGGTAGGGCGTTTGCCTTGAATGCGGCTGACCCAGGTTCGATTCCCAGTATACCATATGGTCCCCAGAACACCGCCTGGAGAATTCCTGAGTGCAGAGCCAGGACTAACCCTTGTGCATCTCTGGGTGTGACCCAAAAATCCAAAAACAAAACCAAAACAAAACAAAACCCTGCATGCATATTATTTATAACAACTTTATTCATAATTGCCCAAACTTGGAAGCAACCAAGATGTTCTTCAGTTAAGTAAGTAGATAAATAAACTGATAGAGTCGTGCAATGGAATAGCATTCAACACTTGAAAAAAGTGGAGGGGGATAAATGCAAATGACCAAGTGAATGAGGTTCATGCAAAAAATCTAGAGCCACTATCTGATTTCAACCTTATGACATTCTGAAAACAGCAGAAGTAGGAATGCAGAAAATACTTCAGTGCTTGCGGGAGCTGATTTGAAACAGAGAGATTAATTGGGGAAGCTCAAGAATTCTTAGAGCAGGGGGCCGGAGTGATAGCACAGCGGGTAGGGCGTTTGCCTTGCATGTGGCCGACCTGGGTTCGATCCCCGGCATCCCATATGGTCCCCCAAGCACTGCCAGGAGCAATTCCTAAGTGCAAATCCAGGAGTAACCCCTGGGCATTGCTGGTGTGACCCAAAAAGAAAAAAAAAAAAGAATTCTTAGAGCAGTGGAAATATTCTATATGCTACTATCATAGCAGACATATGTCATTATACATTTATCCAAACTCATAGAATGTAGAACACA